>NC_089824.1:74942273-75214773 GCF_035046505.1 Tiliqua scincoides
TATGAAGAATGTCTACTTGTTTACATATAATGCTGAATTAAATGTGGGTGTGATAACCATCTAAAATAAATTTTATTTTCCCATGGCTTCCCTGTAACATAAGCTCTGTCTTTACTTGTACAGAATAGCATTTTCTCCCAACTAAACACTAGAAAAAAAAAACTTGCCTGGATCCCCTATTATAAACTAGGGGGCCGTTTACTCCACTGCAATGCAACCATATGCATAGCTACAGAAGTCCAATACGGATTAAAGTACAAATAACTGCGCATTAGATTGTAGTCTTACAGCCAATCCCAACCAACTTTCCAGAACTGATGCAGCTGTGCCAGCAGGCCTTGCGGTGGGGGGGATGGTGATGGAGGCCTCTTCAAAGTAAGGGAATGTTTGTTCCCTTACCCCAGGGCTGCATCAGTGTTGGAAATTAGGATAGCATTGGCAGTTTGGTAACAGGACAGTTACATTTCTGATCTTTCATTTGGGAAATGACACATGGAGAACTGCAAGAGGAAATGACAGAGGTAGTAACAGCTTCCTGTGACTGTATCCACCCACAAAGCAAAGGAGAGGTTACTCAACTTGGAATCTTGTTTAGTTTTTAAGCCGACTTGTTCTGAAGGGTTAGAAGGGTTACGATTTGTCTCCCTTCCCTACTTTGAACACATTTTATTGCAGTTTGTGAACATACAGGCTTAGCTCATTTGGCAGTTATGTCATTTCAATTCTGTTGTTGCTTCATGCAGTTATATGCTGGCCAATGATGGAAGAGCTCCATAATTGCTTGAACAAAGGCATACTTTAATGAAAGCATTAGACAGAGCGCTGCTGCCAGCAGCTTAGAACAAGTACCCTAGCGTTCTAGAGTTCACTTCCAACTTTTCTTCCTGAAGCTCCTGTCTCTAAATCTCATGGGGATCGACACTAGAGTCAGCTGTACAAAGTTTTTAAGTCATACAAAATAGCTGTTTTTAAGATGTCTGTTGAAAATATGTTTTTATCTTCTTTATAAATCATGTTTTTAATTGTGTTTTTAATCATTGCCGTAAGCCACCTTGGGTCCCTTCAGGGAGAAAGGTGGGATATAACCGAAGTAAATCGAAGTAAATAAATAAATACCATCCCTACTGATCTATTTTAAACATCAGTAGAGCTTTCTCTCTTCTGCAATTCTCTGTGAACAAAGAAACTCCTGAAAAATTGTGTGCCCCAAGTCCAATTAGAGAAAGGCAGGATAAAAATTTGTTCAATAAACAATTTTAAAATGTGATAGTGTATGATCAGTGCCTGGGTCAAAAACCAGAATTCCACACAGACAGTTGCCTGGCTGGGAATGCATTTTTTCCCCCTATCAACTTTATAACAAAAGAACTTTGAAAGAAATGACTTTAAGTGAGGATTTGCTGTAGTTCAACTCACCAAAAACAACAAAGGGAGTCAACTTCATTTTATTCTGTTCAAAATGGTAATGAGTATTCACCCAGAGATGGACTCTACTGCACTGAAGATCACTAATTGAAAGTAAAGGTCAAGGAAGGAAGAGAAAAACCCAAACCTTTCAGCAGCACTTGCAAAGCAAACTGGGCATGTTGCAGTACATCCTGCCTTTTCACACTTTCTGTACTTCTTCTCTGATCCATCTTCATCATCCTCTGCTGTCTCTGCAGCCTTTTTCCTTACCTAATAGAACAGAACAGCAGCAGATTAGTGGTAGCTCCCTAGTTTTTCTTTCTCAGCAGCAAAAAAACTCTGGGTGCTATGTTAAGAGTTTAAATTATGCTCTGAGACTCAAGTTATTATATCAAGTTTTCTAAGATGTGCACATGCTCATGCACACACACACCCATGTCATTTACATGTTTAAAATGATGTAAAGTACCTGTCTCCCTGAACTTCTCAAAGGTAGGTTATCAGAAGACTGGTCTACGGTTGGCGTTTTCTTCTTTGTTCGGACTCTCCCTGTAGACATTGCGCTGCAGGGTAGAAACCAGGAAATTAGCTTGTGAATTTTGATTTAGAGCAGGGGTGTCCAAAGTTTTTGGCAGGAGGGCCACATCAGCTCTCTGACACTGTGTCAGGGGCTGTGGGGAAAAAAGGACTTAATTTACATTTAAAATTTGAATAAATTTACATAAGTTTACATAAATGAATATATTAAAGATGAACTTATATGAATGAATGAATGGTCTTGCAATAGCTCAAGACCTATAAAAGGCCTTGCACAAAGCAAGGCTAGCCTTTTCTTTGCTGCCGCTACTGCACCACAGACATGAAACAGTAAGCAATGGAGGAAGCCCTCATTCCACCTCTCATGCGAGAGGTCAAACAGTCACCCTCATGCTGAAAGCAGTTACGCTGGGCCAGTGTGGGCTCCAACAAATCTCCAGAGGGCCAGAAGCTCATTGGAGACTGGGAGCTCCCTGAGGGCTGCATTGAGAGTCCTTGAGGGCCGCAAGTGGCCCCAGGGCTGGGGTTTGGGCACCCCTGGTTTAGGGCAATTAATCTCCCAACACAGAAAGAAAACCCTCCAGTTCTCTCTACCGTACAGACTAATGGTTTAGCTGACAGCTTTCCTACCATATCTAGGAAAAAGGAAACTGAAAAAGAAAAGAAAAAGTACAGTCAGCTACAGCACAGAGGATCATGGGGAACATGCCAGCAACCTCCCCCCCCTCCCGAAAAAGGAATGCTACACTGCCCTATATATACATCATCAGCAAACAAGTAGTTAGATCCTGAAGGAGCTTCTGTTGGTAAAGATCTTTGTGGAGAGAAGCAATTTGAGAAAAGAGAAACAAAGAAGAAAGAAGTCAAAGAAAGGGGTTACCAATGGTAATAGTGATTTTGTAAAAAGTTTTACAAATACTGGTATCAGTAGAAGAACAATAAATGATTCGGGTCACATACCAGCTGTGATTCTACTAGTTAGACCTGACTATTCACTAGTACATGTTGCAGCACATAAATAGCAGCAATTTCATTAAAAAAACAATTCAATTAATTTTAACAGCACAGCACCAGCAGCAGAACACATGTGTTAGCAAGTTCCTCTGACATTTCAACACACCTTCCTATTGCTGTATCTGTTCCAAAAAGCTGCAAGAACCACCTGTTGTTCAAGTTTCCAAGTATGGTGATCAAATATAAAAACAACAAAACACCTCTCTTCTCTAAGTTGCTTTGAACTTTGGAAAAACAGCATTAAGATGTTTCAGACAACATGATATGCAGCTGTACCCCTCTTCGAGAACAAAATGGTGTGAGGAGGGTCAGCTGGCCTGGGAACACATTTTCTGCTGTAGAAAGAGCCAGTCAAGACCATGTTTACTGAACATAGCAATTATCACTAAATGTTATTGCACTCTTAGGGTGGCGTTCATGGTGGCATTAAGATAAACAGGAAGAGGCAACATTTGTTTATTTCAAGTAATATTAACACATTTATTAATGATGTGCTTCTTTTGTGAATTATTCAAAGCGCTACACTGTCATCTAGCTCTGATCTGAGAAGCTTAACACGCGAAACACCTTAATATTTTGAAATGCGGAATGTTTTTTTAAGAAATTATGTTTACACAAATTAAAAGTGAAAGAACTATAAATAACATTTTAAATATGTAAACAAAATTAAAAATTTACTCTAAATGTGTAAAATGGACACAAAAGTTAGCTAAGAATATGAAATTATTTCCTCCGCCTTGCATCACTCATCCTTTGTTCTTGTTTGCTCTCTTTAAATAGTTAACACTTAGGATTGTTTTGTTTACTGAGTTTTTCAGCATTTTAACAAAAATGCAACGAATCCACTACAATACAGATCTAAGTGGTCAACACCACCAGTGAGTTCAACAGACCAGATGGTGCTAACCACTTGAAAAGCCCGCACAATCTGTCTCATTGCCCGTAATGAGCCCACTAACCTCACACACAGTCAAGCACAGAATCCTGAATTCAACCTATGCATTTACAAAACATTGTTCCTCCAGAATTTGCCAACATGCTTCCAAAACTGTATCTTGTACAAGATGCCCAGAACTGGTTCATCTCAGGCTTGGAGGTCTTCATACACCTAGTTGTTTGCAGGAAGTGCACTTTAGAATAAGAACTCCTAATTCACATCTAGCAAATAGGAATTCCTTTCATTTCCAATGTAGATTTGCTTTGTTTAGAAGAATTCATGCATACTATACATTCTTACAGTGGACAGGAATAGACTTCATCCCACAATACCCCTAAGAGACTATAAGTAGAGGGTGGACTGCAACTGTGTCAGAAAAAGAGTATTATTTTCTTTATGGGTAATTTCCACAGGGCAAGCTTCTGCTCACCTTGGAGTCAAATAACCCAGTTTTCAGATGCCAAATTAACGTCCATCCAAAGCAATGTTGTTGTTACAGGTCTGTTTAGCAAAAAGAAAGCATGTTAAAAGCAAAGAAAACTTCCCAGCCACTGAATCTTTTATCACCTACCCCAGGCAGCATATTGTCATAACTTCCAAAGAAACAGACCCTAGCCAAAGATTTATTAGCAGCCCCCCTCCCCAATTTTTCTGAATTCCCTCTATAGGAAGGAGAGGCAACTGCACTGGAGCACAGTTTCCAACAATGAGATGCTGGGTTTCTCAGAGGAATATGGAATGCCAATGCATAAAGGGAGCCAGTTTGAAGGAACACACACATTTCAAGCAGCTTGATACAAGGAGCAGGTCCACATAGGGAGAGGGAACTTTTATCAGAGATCTGCTCATTCAACACTTGTGGAATACTGCATACAACAACTCTATATTTGCTACTCCACAAGCAAGGCAGGGGGGATCTCAAGATTCAGCATACAGTAAGTCCACAAGGGGAATACTGGAGGCCCTCTAATCCACATGTGCTTCCATTTTGGAAGCCACTGCATCTGCTTACCTCTGATTTAGTACTGGATAGGCAGCACATGCTCCCCTGTGGAATTCTGAACGTTCAAAACATGGAGGCCTTAATGTGAGGGTTGCAATATTGAAGAAAAGTTTGGCCAAATTAGTTGGGGAACCCCTATTCATATGGAATATTTCGAGCAGGGCTTTCAAACATAAGGCCTGTGGGCTGGATACGGCTTGTGGAAGCTCATTATCTGGCTCTCCTAGCACCACCATCAACTGCTCTCAGCTGTTGAGCTGTGCTGAGGTATTGCTGCTGAAAGGGCAGCTCACATAATATGGGCTCTCCCATATCTTGAAAATATGATCAAGATTTGCTTACTTTCCCTTCTGTCATATGCAGCTAATGCGTGCCTAAGTGAGAAAAAAACTGCTTATTTCTGGTTATGACCTGCTTAATGACATCACATCCAGCCCTCTGCAGGCATCATGAATGCTATTTGGCCCAAGGTATGAAATGAATTCGACATCCCTGATTTAGAGCATCTCACCACTTCCAGAAAAAGAGAGTGGCTTCAGGTGACCAAGAGTCATAGGGTAGCCGCTCAGAACAGCACCACAGCATTTATGGGGATGAGGAAGCAGTTATCTGTGGCCTTTGACAAGAGGAAAGTTATTTTAATTCTTTTTTAACCTATAACCTGTCCTTCAGTTCTAAAACCTGGCAATCCAATTAAAACCTCAAGCTACCTAGGGCTAAACTCCTAGGTTTCTATTTACAGGACTTTCCACAGTGCTACAGAGAGAGGACAGTGCTGGGGTCCAGCCTCAGGGCCCAATCCTATCCAACTTTCCAGCGCCTGTGCAGCCCTGAAGTAAGGGAAGAAATGTTCCCGTACCTCAAGGAGGCCTCTGTGACTGCCTCCCCACCACAAGGTGCAGTCCCTGCTTCATTGGCATGGTTGCACCAGCACAAGAAAATTGAATAGGATTGGGCCCTGAGGTGCAAATGCCACAGAATGAGGTGGTGAGACTGTACCACTTCTGAATGCAGGGGCACATTTTTAGTGCTCCCCCCACACACAAATTTGAAACACAGTCACTGCAAATCAAAAATACACACACGCCCCCAAAAACCCCAACACTTTCAGAGAGAGGCCTGGATAAACTCCAGAGAATCTGCTAGAACTCCCCAAAGCAAGTTTCTCCAGTGAGATGCTGGGGCTGGGGCTTTCCCTGAAGACTCAGACTGCAATTCCATCCACACTTTCCTGGGAGTAAGCCCCATTGACTGTAATGGGACTGACTTCTGAGTAGACAGGCACAGGATTGGGCTCTCATGCTGCACGCCACACTTTCCTGGGAGTAAGCCCCATTGACTATAATGGGACTGACTTCTGAGTAGACACGCCTAGGATTGGGCTCCCAGTCCAGACTGAGGAGGGGCTAGCCGGAGTTGCACATTTTATTCATGGCTATCTCCTAATGCGTTCATTTTACGGCGGGGGGTGGGGGTGGTGGAAAGGCACGCTCTCTGCCTCTGGCTCCGGCAGACTCTTCCCCATTATGCCCCTGCGGGGCTGTGCGCCTGCCTGGGCACGGAGAAGGGCTTCCCGGTCCGGGGACGAAGCCATGTTCGGATTCCCCCGGAGTCTACCGCCACCCGCAGCAAAGCCCGCATCTGCTCCTCCGCAGGAGTCATCTCCGCACCACGCACGCTACAGACCCGTTCTGCCCACGGAAGCCTCTGCGCCCGGGAGGACCTTGCGGAGGCTGAGCCCGAGGGAGAGAGCGCGGAGCCGGCGGCGGCGGCTGCTGCTGTCATGGGCTCGCCACCGCAGCTGGCAGCCGGAGCACCCACCTTCGCAGCAGCCCAGCGCCCGCAGCGCTTCCCCAGCGAAGAAACAAACAAGCCACTCACTCGCTCGCTGAGCCCTGCCACCATCCAGCTCTTCCCGTCGGCTTCCCCACCCACCTCCCCCCAAGGCTGCTTCCGCTGTCCTCAGCGCGTAGCGAGGGGAGGAGACAGTGTTGCAAGGCTCGGGCGTCCCTCCTGGCCGGGCAGGCCGAGAGAGAAGGCAGGCGCCTCGGTGATTGCGGGCTAATCGGCTTCCCTTGCCTGCAGCCTGAGGTAAGCTGAAAGCCGCTCCAGTGTTTCAAAAAAGGAACAAAGGTGGGGAGCTCCAGGTGTTGACTGCGGGGCTGAGCAGCTGGAACACAAGGCGCACTTTAGAGGGCTGTTCACACGTGCGCCTCTTCACGTGTAGCGCCTCTTCCTTTCTTATCGCTTCATGGTTCAGGAGCGAGGGCAGGTGCACGCACGCGTGTACATTGCTTGAGCTCTCTTCACTGAGAGCTCAATCCTATGCCTGTCTACTCAGAGGTAAGTCCCATTGTAGTCAGTGGGGCTTACTCCCAGGAAAGTGTTGATAGGATTGCAGCCTGTGAGCCCAATCTTAGGCGTGTCTACTCAGGAATCCTGTTATAGTCAATGGAGCATACTTCCAGGAAAGATTGTAGCCTGACAGCCCAATCCTATCCACACTTTCCTGAGAGTAAGCCCCATTGACTCTAATGGGACTTACTTCTGAGTAGACATGCATAGGATTGGGCTGTGAATCCCCATTTGAATGATGCTTTTTGTCCAAGGTTCTAAAGGCATTTATCCTGCCCATTTTAGTCTTACGGAAGCTCTATCAGGGCCCAGTCCTATCCAATTTTCCAGGACTGCTGCAGTTGTGCCAGTGGGGTGTGCACTGCATCCTGTGGTAGAGTCCTGTGGGGCAGTCACTGGGGCCTCCTCAGGGTATGGAAACATGTGTTCCCTTACCATGGGGCTGCATTGTGGCTACACTGGACCTGGAAAGTTGGATAGGATTGAGTCCTAAGTTGGGTTAAGCAGAGAGCAAAAAGATGGGCCAAAGGTTATCCAGCAAGTGTAATGACTGAGCAAAAATTGGAACCAGTTTTTTTTCTCTAGCCCAATTATTTTCAACCTTTTTCATCTGGCACACTATGACAAGGTGCTAAAATTGTCAAGGCACCCCATTTATTTTTTGACCATTGACAAAGCACACCATGCTGCTGGTAGGGGACTCAGAGCCCAATCCTATCCAACTTTTCAGCACCGGTGCAACCACAATGCAACCCTGAAATAAGGGAACAAATGTTCCCATACCTTGAGGAGGCCTCTGTGAAAGCCTGTCCACAACAGGATGCATGCAGCACGTGCCCCACTGGCATGACTGCACCAGCACTGGAAAATTGAAAAGGATTGGGCCCTCAAATCCCCCAGTTACTTACTAATAAATGATTGTCCTCAATGTCTGGCAGACCAGACATTGTCTGCAATGTCCCTGCAGACCATCTGTGGAACACCTGTGTACCACAGCACAGTGGTTGAAAATTGCTGTTCTAGCCACTATACATTACTGCTTCTAGCCTGTGATAATTATACTAGCCATGACCCATTCCATGGTCATTTGTTGCAGTCACCAAGCGATGTGAAGAAGCCCTTAATTACTGGCAGCTGGGTGTGTGAACCACTTCATTGAAAAGTGCTCTGTGTGAGGTGAAGTGAAAAAAAACAACTCTGTGGTGTTTATCTGTCATGGCCCATTCACACATGAAAGTCATCATTAAATGATGAATATGCACAGGCTTGATCCCCAGACTAATGTGTGAATAACTGGATCTCTTGAAAAGTATTGTGTTTTAACTAATGTAAGGTGATACAAAAGCTTTACCTATGGTGTCTCATCTGTGGTGACTCTCTCTCTCTCTCTCTCTCTCTCTCTCTCTCTCTCACACACACACACACACACACACACACACACACACACACGTTATCCCTTGATGTTTCTATCAATATGATGAACATACATGTGTGAGCCTGTCTCTAGTGACTTCTATAGAGATGTGAAGTTACAAAGGGTGGGGAAAAAACCCTAGCAAGCTTAACTAGGTAAAAGGACACACAGTCTGAAGGTATATTCAGGTTTCATAGACAAAACCCCCAGCAGGTGCATTATTAACTCATCCCTCCCAATCCACTGAGATATCCACTGTCATCACCTGATTGGGATTAGCGTTCTCTCCAAGGCACCAACAATCCAGATCACTTATCAAGAATAAGGTGGCAGAACTTGACAGTTGCCTTGCAAAGTCAGTGTTCTGGTGGGCCGATTGGTTGCTGGGCAACTCCTGGGCAGGAGGTCTGGCTCAGCTGGTAGAGCTGCCACCTTGTATGCCTGAAAATCTGAGGCTGCCAGTTCGAAACAACCGGAAGACCCGAGAACTAATGACATGCTGATATACTGATGAGCTGACCCTCGTGGCAGAGAGGAGTTGCTGTCAAGTGGAGCGTGGGAGGCGAAGAGCCAGAGAGAGGCCAGACCAGGAAGGAATCCAGCTGGAACAAGGAGTTCTATGAAAGACTAGAACTATTCAATTGTAAAAATCCTTATGGGGGTTTAGAACAGCCTGCCTATGTAAACCACCTTGGATTAAAAGTCTGAGGAAAAATCTGACGACCAAAGAAAGGCGGTATATAAATATCTGTATAAATAAAATAAATAATAAATAAACTGCCAAGTTTATCCTTCTATCTCTCATCAAGCAAAGTATCTGGCATGCTTGGCATACATAAAAATGTGACTCTGAATGTGCAATCAACTACCCCAGCTAACTGCTAAACTGGTGGTGGTTCTCTCAGATCTAGCAGATGGAGACCAACTGACTCTGTTCATCCTAGTAGAGTACCTTTATAATGGCTGATGGCTGGTGTTTCCTTTGTCTCTTTTCAATTTCAAAGCCCCTTTGGGATAAGTAACCATCTCTCATAAGTCCCAAACAGGCGCCTCTTTCCCACTGACTAGAATAGGAGCAATCCTATTAGAAACTGGGGATATACTACAGCATTATATTGTGCATATACATGTTTACAAACTTAGTACATTTTCTGAGCTTGGCCAGTGGGACCTATTCTGTGGTATAGCTCCCATATTGCCTCTTGTGTCAATCAAAGCTCATTCTGTAAGGGAAGCACAGGACTGCAATGCCTTCCCAGAAAAAAAAAAAACACAGTGTGTGCTTTAAAAAGCAATTGGTGTGTATTACTAATGCAACTTCTGCAGATTCTACAGCATTTTAAAAAAATTCTATCATCTTTACTGAATTTAAAGTGGAGGGAGAATAGCATCTCTTTGTAAACTTATAGAAAGATTTTGTCTTAAAGACTAGGTGGAAATTTTAACCAGTGATCCAGATTCACAAATGTGGAACTTTTTTCTCTGTACAAAGGTTGCTGAAGTCATGGAACATTCCTTAGATGCATCCAGAAGAGAAGAAGGTGTTAAAGCCCAAGAAGGCAGACTGGTGCCAAAAGATGAATGGCTGCAGAAATGGCAAACAAACAATATTGCATTTCATGTTGAACAAGGACACCCGTATGTACTGTATTCTAGTAATGCCATTTTATGTTAATATTGCTCTTTGTAGAAGACTTTGCATCACTCACTGTCTTGTAAAAGAACTATGTTTATGGGAGGACTTATTTATATGGATACACAGAGTTATTTACTGCTAAGACTTCCAGTTCACATTGATTTATCCAAATCAACTTAATTTGCTTCACATACTCACAGGATGTGGTAACCATACTCCCCTGGAAAAGCAGCAAAAAAAAGAATATAACTATAAGTGCGCTGTGGAATGTGAACAGTGCTTCAGAACAATGTCTACCAGTTCAGATAAATGCTAAACCATAGGCTAGTACAGGGCTGGCCCAATCATGAAGCCACATGATATGCTTGCATCGGAGAGTGAGAGGTCAGTAGACTTGTTCACTCTCTTCCACTACCTCCTTCCAGCTTGCCAGGGGTGCAAGTCTCATTGATCTAATTCCCACTTGCTAACAGTGAGCAGAGTGGAGATAGCCACTTCCTTATAGTGCTCTGTCACATGGTTTTACTAAACTAGGAAGTGTGAGACTTTTGGTTTTACATACAAAGTTTGAGTAAAAAAAGGCACTTTATTACTTTGGAGAAGTAAACGAGCCTAACTCCTCTAGGGCTAGCTAACTTTGCTCAAAAGCTATAGTTTGGCATTACATTTAAACTATGCCATCTCTTCCTTATAAAGTAATGTGGTCATTGCAGAACCTTCATAATTTACAGTCTTTATTTTCTTCAGAAAGTATGTTTCCAGACCTTATGGGGAAAATACATGCCAGTGCCTGTGCAGATTCTGTGGTTCTCAAATTTAGGGTTTGGGTTCAGCACCCTTCTTTTGAGGTGGCCTCTTCTTTCTGCCTCTTCTGCGTGCCACCATCTTGGATTGCGTAAGATCTCACACAATCCCACATGGAAGTGCCCAAGACAGCCAGGAATAAGTGTCCCCTGGGAAAGTTCCATGGTGCTCCTGTGAGTTTGCTACAGTGCCATTAGGCACCATAGTGCACAGTTTGGGAACCACTGATGTAAGCTGTCAGAAATTATAGCTAGTGAATCAAGGCATCACTCATAGGAACTGCCCTGCTAGATCAGAATAACCGTCTTTCTAGTCCAGCATTCTGGTTCTAACAGTGACCAGGTAGGTGCAGGGCAAGGATGTAATAAAGACTACCTCCTGTGTAGTTTAACCTGGTTACCTCACTTGGAATTTTAGACATGCAGGCCCCTTTACAGCGCAGTCCTAAAGGCAGTGTCAGATGCAACAGCACCAAAGCACTGCATCCTGCAGCCCCACAGCAGCTGCTGGAGGTCTCCTTGGGAGAAGGGGACTTTTGTCAGTGCAGGGTATCACAGGCATGCCTTACGGCACGTTTGTGACACCCACACCAGGACTGGATGTCCATGCTGGTGCTGGCCCAGCCAAGTATTGGACCCTCAGTCATGTCTCTGTTTATCTTGGGCAGGGTCAAAACTGTGCTTATAATCTACTTTCATGTACTCCTGTTATATCAATTCAACCTTTTTTAGTAACTTTTTTTTTAACTCAAGCTCTTGAAATACTAAAGTTCTCTCAATAGCTGAATTAACAAGCATTTTAGCAAACTTATTACATTCTGCATGCAGAATTAGTAAAGCTCAGTTATGCTGTTTAAATTATTTCCTTTTCTTCTGCAGATTTCTTAGGAAGTATCTGGATATTTTTCTCAATGGCAGGACAGGACTGAAGTTATTTTTCCCACTTTGTGGCAAAGCCGTTGATATGAAATGGTAAAATGTGCTATTCAAGGGTCATACTGATTTTCACTATTTTCTTTTGTATCATTGTAAACTTTGCCTCCACATAGGATATGATCCTGGTTTAGAGCAAACCAGGATTTGCCAGGTTTGGACACACCAACAAATCTTGGTTTATTTTAAGCCATTTCTGCCCAATGTTGCATATACGCAACAGGGACCAAATGTGTACATTGTACACGCAAAAATGAGTTGAACCAGGAATGGAAGCCAAGGGGAAGAAGGGGAGTGTGTGAACCTATGCAAGTAACACTAAACCTTACTTAATCATAATTAGCATTGGATCTGAACTGGGCCAGAATAGGATAAATACTGTATGCTAGGTTGAGAGAAATGGGTGATAGGGAGCCAAGTAAGAGGTGTGACTAGCACAATGAAGTATGTTAGGCAGTACAGTATAGTTTTTGCTTTGATTAACCCATTTTAGCATAATCTCGTCCTGCAGAGGGTTTAGTGCACATATACAGCTCCTCAGTTTTGTTTTGAGGTTACTTTATGGCTCTGTGGGGTGTCAGGGAAGGAGATGAAGGCCAAAGGCCAACCAAGGAGCATAGTGCCTAGTAGTTAGCGCTCAGCAATCCTGTTCCTGCTCCCACTTTCTCTTTTTACTGGATCAGCGGCTGAATGGAGAGAAACTGGTAAACCTACCTACTGCTATCATCCCAAACTGACCAGACCAGGTAGAGGGGGAATGTATTTGGAAATAATCATCCATCCCAGAACAGCACAAAGTCCTGTAGTTTAAAATGAAATCAAAGGAGTATCCATGTGCTATCAGATATGGCAACCCATTGAATAACCTACGAACATGGATTAAGTCAGTAAGGAATCAAAACAAAGCCCATTTATTCAAACCTCAACAAAAAAGGAATGAAACCAAGGGAGTAGAAAAGTGCAAAAAAGCAGGCTGGTGAAAAATGCCAGCACTTGACACAAAAGATAGCTTGACCAAATAGGATGCAGTAACTAGTCATGCCTAGTAGAGGAAGCCAGGATGCTAGTTAAGAACCAAGCAAACATAACCCCAACCTCATTCCCTAACATTTGCAGGCTGACCTGAGTTAAAAGAGTAAGCAAAAGAAAATTAATTCCCTAAATCCATCTAGCTAGAAATACAGTCTCTATTGCTAGGTGCTTTTGTTGTCCCAGGAACTTACTGGAGAGTAAGTGGGTGTGCCTTCAGTGAATTAGTACAAGGTTCCCACAGCAGATCTGTGGTAAACACACCCAAGCATTTCTGTCCTTGAACTTGTTTTATGATGTTGTAAAGTTTACTGATTAGATTAGTGGAAACCACCTGGCTACTTTATCCCACCTACAGAGGCAGGTTGGGCCAATCTCAGTAGGAGACTTGGCTAAGAGTTATTTTCCTCGGGGGAACCTAGACGTAGAGAAGGATTGATAAGCATCCAGCCAGAAGGCTGTTATGGAATGGCAGTTCAGACAAAGGACAAAGCCTGCTGCAGGAGAATATATCACCAACTTTTAGAATACTGAGTCATCACAGGGACCTCTGGAGGATTGGAAGTATCCAAAAATAGAGAAAAATGGGGGTAAAGATGAGAAAACAGAACATTTATCACAGTGCGTGTGAGCATAGATCACACAGGTGAATGCCAAAACATGCAAGGAGGCAACATTGCTGAGTTTCTGGACATTCTTTATATTGTGTTTCATATGATATGCATCTGATTTACCAGGCAGCTCCTCTCACTTTCAGAAACTTCAGCCTGGTAGTTTGTTTGCAAAGGACTAGGCACTACTTCAGTTTTACTTCAGAAATAGTGCAAAAGCATCAGTATTCAGCAGGAGCCCTTTGCAGGCACCCACTGCCTGAATCAGCAGTGCAGACCGCCTCTGCTTGTGGAGGGAGGTCTGGTGAACAAGTGGGTGTTCTTCCATCCCCCCTTCATTTACTTACAAAACTCATGCTTTATAGCCTTCTGTGTCTGCACATCTTCTGTCTGAAATGAACTGGCATGGGGACTGCTGGGAGCACTGCATCTTTAGCTTGTGTTCATTTTAAACAGGAGTAGAGCAGGAAGACTGCATGCAGTGATCTTTGTAAGTACAGGGAAGGGGTAGGTGATTGGGCAGGCTCCAGCTTTCCTTCCCCTGCATACTTAGTGCTTCACAAGAAGCAAGCTGGCAGGGAGAAGTGATTTGGAGCCACAGTATCTCCCCCCACCCCACTTTCCTCCTTTAGCAGCATTGGAGGGAAAAGGAGGCTGCCACTGCTGCAATCCTCTTCCAATGGTCTCAGCAGGTCAGAAAAGGATTGCAGAGCCCAGTAGAGTAATGTGCTGAAGAGGGTGATGGACAAATGGGCTGAGAGCTCATCCATGCACTGCCCCTCTAAGGTTGCTGGTCCCTGGCTGCTCCATTGATACATTTCAGGCAGCCATATGGATGAGCCAGCCCTGCACATAGGAATCAGGTGTTAGAAACAACAATAGAGAGGTATGGTGTTTGGTGTTTAGAACAATTGAGGACATACATCAGTACTTTGAATCTGAATGTTGCTTAATCTGCACTGGATAACTACTTCCAATCCATTCAGATGCAAATGGGTACTGTGTGTGTAGAGGTGGAAATGGACAAAATAGTCTGTGAGGGATTCACAATGACACTTGTGACCACAATTAGTTTGTAAGTCTTTAGATGACATGTAATTCTTTCATCTTTTTTTTTTGTTTACTACAAGAAACAGATTGGACTTGGTTTGTTTCTTGCTTTATTTTTGAGAAACATGGGCAAACATTCAGAAAAAATACCACCTATGATGCTGGGACAGTAACACAAATATCCACTATTTATGAAGGATCCAGGAGTAGAGCTCGTTTAGCGAATGTATTTCTCATAGTCCCTGATTGGGAGGGATGTTTAAAATTTAAGGGAGAATAATCTAGCAAAATCTCATTTTGGTGCTTAATCCAGAGTAATTTCTATCACTATATCACAAATGTATACCCTTGTATACATGAAACTTTTCTTACCTGTAGGCAACAGTGAGAAACCCATATAATTGATACACTCTGTCTTGGACATATGTCTTCTCTTGGACATAGATATGTGCATTCATTATTTGTCTGTTTTCATGAATTCTCAGTGTCTAAGTACTATACAGTAAATGCAAATACATATAAGAACTCCAACACTAATTTTTTTGAAAAAGAAAAACAGCTTACATTTGAAACTATGAGGAAAAACCTCAGGGGGCACAATTTGAAGTGGAAAAATTACAGGTGGGAAAAAAGTTTTAAGCATTCCCTCCTGTTCCCCTAGTACAGCTTTTCTGCTTCAAATTCTCCTATCTCAAGCCTGAGTTTTCTTTTTATGTCAGTTGCCCATAAAGTATACTTAACTCTTCAGACACAAGAGGATGAGGAGTGGCCATTCATTTCACCAGCCAAGTAGACTTTGAATGTTTTCTTTGGGTTGAAATATGGTGGTAAAGCATAAGTAAACATGTTGCCGCTATTGTTGCACATAGGTTAGCTGACCTGGGACACTCTGTTGTTGGTGTGGAAATCAGTGAAAGTGCGCTAAAGGACTTTTTCTCAGAACAGAATCTTTCCTTTGCTGAAGAAACAGTTCCAGAAATCCCTGGAGCTAAATTATTCAAGGTTTGTATTTCTCCCCCCATACCTCACCTTAGTTTTTGTTGTCCAAAAACTGTGTGTATTTATTAATGCAGCTAAACACATAGAGACTTATAGATGTAAACTTAGCTCCCAACAACCTATGCTTGCAAATTAGAACTGACCTTGAGAATGTGTGTTCCCTCCTCCCCTCTTTGGAGACATTTTTTCACAGTGTTAACCATGATCTTCTGCTACTTGTGCTCTGACAGAAACTATAGTTCATACAAACCACACTTTCCTTATAAACCAGATATTAAAACCTATAGTTTGAAGTAGGTTTTCAAACTATAGTAGCAAACCACATTCTTATAACCATGATTTATATCAGTGCCCTTATAATACTAAACTTTGACTAACACCAGAAAAGGAAGTGAGGTAGGAAATTTCTCTGTTGAGGAGAATGTGTGAGGGGCTTTATTTTCTACACCTAACCAAGAAAAGGTCTTTTTTTTCTACCTTCATCTCTCCTAATGCAGTGGGTGTAGCAAAACAATCAAATGTTTAATTTGTGCTGGGTGAATTACCACTTTTGACCCTACGTTTGAGCCTTTAGTCCTAAATGCTGCTTCTGTACATTTCTATTTTCAGCCATAGAAAATAAGTGATTGACTTATCACTGTCAATCTAAAATCTTGATGAATTCCTCACACAAATTGAATTTTTGTGTAGGAATTGCCCAGCAAATCTCCTGGAGGTTGTTAATGTGATGAAAACTTGAAAATTTGTTCCACTGCTTGTACCCATGTTAGGAAGCAAAAGTGGATTTGAAACATGCAGTTTTCATAGAATTTTCCAAAAGAAAGTCCTGTGTATGTAAGAAGTTCATTACATTTGAAGTAGCCATTAAACCGATCATGAGTAAGATGCTTTGTTATGCCCAGTTATGCAGAAAATCTTTTCATGTCCACCACAGAAAGCAGCAGTGGAATAGAAGTTCCACTGGGATTTTCCTTTCAGGGATTTTCACATTAAAAAGATCTGTGTAGTAATGATTCATTCTGCTTTTTTATTAAATGTTTATCTAAAGAACTTATATCTCACCTTTCTCCCAGTGAGGGCAATCATAGTGGCTACTTAAAGGTTCTTTTCCTATTGTTGTTTATTGCAGAGCACATCTGGGAATATTTCTTTATACTGTTGCAGTATTTATGATTTGACCAGGTAGGAACAAAATGGTGTTTCTCAATCTTTCCATAATCAGTAATTCCTTTCATGACATTGCATCCTTTTAAATCCAATCTCACCAAAGATTTCCTGAAAAATAAAGATGTGAGTGCTACATCTGCTATACATTGCATCTTCATCATTTTAATATGGTACTTTGTTATTCCCAGAAGCAGGATATAGTGGTTTTGTATTTTTTTTTATTCCTTCAAAATACTGTCCAGCAGTGGCATCGCTAAGGGGGTAATGCATAAAGGAGGGTGACACCACTAGTGACCAAAATCGCTACAATTGCGGTTTGTAGGAATAATACCATCAGGCTATATATTATTCGATGTGTAACTTACAGCAGAACAAAACCAGACAACAAAAAAAGCAGAGTGAAATATCTCCATTCTATCAAAAATTATGACAAAAAAACCTGAAAACAAAAATGCAACTGCCTTATGAAACAAAAAAGTACATTTCCGTAATTCAGAACAGATCAATGAGACAGATTGTTCAGAGTCAATGAGACGTTGTTATGACACAGCATGGAACCAATAAGGTGTTAGTAAGGTGAGACCCTCGAGGGAGGTAACAGGACTAGTGACCAAAATTGCTAAAATCACTGTTTGTAGGAATAATACCACCACCAAAATATATCAATCAATGTATAATTTCATGCAGAATGCAATGAAACAAATTGCGTTGAAATATCTATGTCCTATGAAAAGGTATAGCCAAAAATCCAGTGGGGGCAAGGTGATGGTTCATCATCATGCCCACCACCCAGGTTGTTGCCCCGCATACTGTATGGAAGGAGGTCCAACATGGGAGTGACTCACTGGCCTCGTGCACTGGGTGGCGCAAACCCTAGTGATGCCACTGCTTTCCAGTTCATACATCTCATGAGAACACTGAAAACGCTCATTGTACTTGTAGTATTGTACTTGTATTTATACATGTAATATTATTGGTGCCTAAGTAGGAGTTCTTGGTGTAGTATATAATCACTAAAATCAATGGGAACTTGCTGTTGACTTCAAAAAGATGTGGATTACACTCACAGGCTGAGAGGTAACAGTAGACACAGCAGTGCTCTTAAATGGTGTTGTTGCTTATGCATAGCAATCAGTCTGTTTACTTAAGCCAGTGGGTCATGACCCCAGTTGGGTTGCAAAGCCTCATTTGGAGGCATCAAAGCCTGTGCAAGAGAGGCCTTGGGTCCAATCTAATCATAGTACAGGTCCAGCCTATTTATACACTGATTTTTTATACACTGATTTGACTCAACACGAATGGCCTCTGCAAATGAGAAAGAATGTGCTGATCCCTGGAGAAGGGGAAAAATGCATCCCTTTAAAATCAGTTTTAAAAACTGAACAGTCCTTTAACAGCCTCCTTAATGAGAGAGAGAGAGGGCAGCAGGCTAACCATCAATCCTTCTCTCTCCTTCGGACCCCTCCCTTCCCCCAGCAGTTTCCCTTTAAAGGGATTTCCCTTTAAAATTTCCCTTTAAAATCAGTTTAAAAACTGAACAGTCCTTTAACAGCCTCCTTAATGAGAGAGAGAGAGGGCAGCAGGCTAACAATCCATCAATCCTTCTCTCTCCTTCGGACCCCTCCCTTCCCCCAGTGAAAGAAACCTGATCATTTTGCATTGGTGAAGAGAGGGACTGAGTGAAGTGCTGATGGATTGTCTTCTTAGTGACTCATAGAGTCAAAAGGTCAGCAAGGCTGTTTTTCAATCACTGGAGCAAAGAAACTTTGTTTTTTGAAATGATTTGCTATAGTGCGTTTTTTTTATCCAGGTGAGTGCTTGGAACGGAACCCACATGATAAATTATTCTCAACCTGTACTGTCTTATCAATACTGAGTTCCTGAGTGTGAAATCAAGTAGCATTTCCATGACCTAGTTAAAAATTAATGGGGTCAAGACGTGCATTGTTTGCAGTAATAGGTTTTTTATTTACCCATTTTCTTTACTGCATACCTGTAATTTTTTATTATTTTGTGTAATTAATTAATTCAAAATCATGCTGAGCTTAGATGCTTGGCTTTTCTTTGACTAATGAATACATTGTGTTTTCAACAGTATCATTCCCACTAGTAAGCATACAATGTGAAGCTATTTAGACTTTCCCCAACTGTGTCAAGCTACCAAAGCCTAGTTATTAGCAAAAATGGTTGACTGATTTCTGAACTGCAGAAATTGATCATTGTCCTTTGTGAACAAGGGACGTTTTAACAGGAATTTGGGGCCAAACTAGGTGAGAGGAAGATGTATTGTGCATCCTGTCTGGTTTAGCTCTAGGATGCATGGAGGGAGGGAGCTTAGCTTTAGAGCCCAATTTACTCATGCATGCCCTGCTCCTCATGCTGAATGCATGAACTGCAGTCATTTGAAAAGTACTGAGTGGATACAATGTGACTATGTTGTTTTTCTCTGTGATAACTGTTTCACACATGCATGTTGTCAGTTAATACTATAGTCATTGTGTTGAATGTGCATGTGTGAATTCATCCTAATATCCATGATAGTTGCATGCGCAGGATCCAAAGTAGGCAGTTTTCATAGATAATGAAACCATAATATTTACAGTAAGTTACTTATAGCAACTTTTTTCTCTCTACTTATAGTACAGTTATTGGCAAGTTCGATGGGATCTGGGACAGGGGGTCTCTGGTAGCTATTAACCCTTGTGACAGAGAACGGTCAGTAATTTGTATTTATAATTATTATTTGGAATATTTGTATACTTTTCAACAAAAAGAGTGCGGACAAGGATGCAAAATGTGGCAAAACCACTGGAGGGAGGGGTATACAGAGGTTTTAGTATTTTGCCCCCACAGTGGTTTTTATCTTGTACTCAAGATACTTAAGATCAAAGTATTAAGCCCTCCTTTCCCATGCTATGGTTTTAAAAATGTGTGCTGTGGCCATATTTTAGAGCCACCCATGAGTTCTCTTTATAAATAAAAATAACCCCCCAATGGGCCATGTTGCACAATTAGGCTCACGTCTAGTTTGACCCTTACAGTATATCTGTCACTGCCTCTAGGCTTCAGCTGCATCACAGCTGCAGCTGCAGCCTTAATATTATATTCATAGAATTGTTAAGCATACAAAATGCTAGAATGCTGATTTTGTTTGTTGTATATTTCTGTGCTTTGTTTTTTTACACAAATGTTTGAATTTTGTTCTTTTTAGCTATGCCAATTTGATGTTATCACTAATGAACAGACAATGTTGTTATCTTCTGGTCACCTGTTCATATGATCCAAGCAAACATAAAGGTAGGATATTCTGGCCAAATATTCTAGGAATCATGAGAGGCTTAGAATACTTCACACGACTTGATTTCCAATCACGAGGTGACCTTTTGTTTTTGCAACTGGTGGTTAATATGCAACTGGGGAAAGGAATTGGGTCCAACATGAGATTCCAGGGCAGAATGAATTTAGCAAGCTCGCAAAGTCAGGTTTGCCAGTTGTATGTTGGTCTGTGATTCCAGGGCTGCAATGGTGCTTCCCAATATATTCCTTTGGACACAATCCTAACCAACATTCCAGCACTGACCTAGCCACAATGCAGCCCCAAGGTAAGGTAACAGACATGTCCTTACCTTGAGGAGGACTCCTTGACTGTCTCCCCACTGCAGAATGCAGTGCATGCTACATTGGCACAGCTATGTCAATGCTGGAAAGTTAATTAGGATTGCGCCCTTTGTCTTGTTTTTTTCCCCTACCTACTGAGCCCCCAATGCAGTTTATAAAAAGTCCAGTGAAAATATAAATAGATCAAAAATGGTCTTAACCATACAGTCATTTACTCATAAGGAAATCCCTGTCCTCCTGAAGTAAATGTGCATGTGGTTGCATCCTAAAACAGGTCAGATAACTTTTATAACGTGGGATCAGGTTTTAGGGATCAGGATCAGGCACTCCAATTGTGCAAGTTCTCTTTACACTATCTCTTCCTCACCATTTTGTCCTCTTCCCATCACTGAACTAGGTTGAAAAGAAATTAGGTACACTCCTAATTTCAATCTGAGAAATCAGCTGTGCTGGGGGTTTTCAAAATGAAATCGGGACATAAGTTTGGAGAACTTTTTCCTGATTTTTCCTTCTTTTTCAGGCCCACCATTCTTTGTTCCTGAATCAGAAGTGAGACATTTATTTGGTGAGTCTACCTAACTGCAGTTTTGACATCTGTTAATAAAAACCCACTGTATGGTTACATAGGAACAAATTGGTCATTTCAGCTGTTTGGAACAAACAATAGTTTGTACAGTTGTTTGCTCCCTACACAGGATCTAGAAGCACATGCAGTCTGAAAATAGACACCAGAAAGGTATCAATGCCCTCAGAAGCCACTACTTCCCCCAAAAGTATAGCAGCTGATGGTTTTGTGCTGGCAAGAAGAAACTTGACCTGTACTTCTAGTTTAACAGATCCTATCTCCTTGTAGTTCAAGGTTACTTTCAGTGCTGACCCCCAATAATTTAACCTAGATTTTTCTATTGGTTCCTCTTGGCATAGTTCTTGTTCTCCGTTAATGTTTCAGTGCTCCTACTTACAGACCAAACTGGCATCCTTCATCTCACTTCACCCAAGCTGCTTCTGATAGTGTCCAATCTGGGAGACTTGAGTATGTTGGTGTTATTTCAGGCGCACTCTGAATATCCATCCTTTGTAGTCTGCATTGTGTCATGCAGAAGCTTATCTGTACCACTGGCAGCATAGTCAGGAGCACAGTTCTACCATATCCCAATATAAATAGAAATAATGATACTCCTTTTTGTGCCACTACCTGCAGTACTTTAGCTCCCTGCATCTTTTCATGTTTTTATATGCAAGTACATGCACAGAAGGTCATCGGATCATCATATGCGGATATAAGAGTGTGCATTAACAGAAGTGTCATATAAGCACATTCAGTAGCCATTTTACTTTCTGTGTACGCAGGCTGAAGTTTTTTAAAACTGGTATGACAGGAGATTCCAAATGTTTTTTGAGAGCAGGCTCAGAAGAATGGATTTGAGCCTTAAATGACAGCATTTCATATTTTTGTCTTCAGTACATAGTCCTATCATGCAAAAAGTTTTGGACAGTGATACTTTCTAGAATTGCTATTCAGAAGTAAATCCCTTTGAGTTCAGTGGAACTTGGTCCCAGGTAAGGATTGCAGCACAAGGCAACACTTAAAAGATGTAAAAATTATTTAGAGAAGTAGCAGTAGGGGATGAGAGTAAGCAAGTATAACTTGTGCAAAAACAGAATGGCTAATGGTGAGTGTTGCAAAAGAGTTCAAAGGAGAACAGTTTGGGCTATGTCTGAGTAGAAGGCAGATTGTGAATAGGGTGCAGTAAGAACCAAAACAGCATTTTCATTGTGTAAACAGCATTTCCATGTCAGAAGTTGTGATTTATCCTAGGAGAGTTTTATAATCAGTTTTCCTGAGAGGAGGGCACCTCAGTACTTACTTTTAATATTTGCTAAATATGTTGGATGCCCTATGCAGAATTCTAGTACTATTTATGCTTTCTTCCTTATTTTATTCAAGTAACCATCCTGCAACTGGTGACTAAAAATAAGGGAGAAGGCTTTGCCCTTGCCAGAAGAAGGCTCAAATCCTAACCAATTTTCCAGTGCCGGTGCAGGTATGCCTTTGGGGCATGCACTGCATCCTGTGGTGGGGAGGTAGTCACAGAGGCCTCCTCAAGGTATGGGAACATTTGTTCCTTTACCTCCTGACTACACTGAGGCTGCACTGATGCTGTAAAGTGGGATAGGACTGGGCCCTAAATTCCTTGCAATTCCAAAACTGCCTTTTTTTATTCATCTCTAGAGCTTTGATTTATTGTTCTCACTTTTCTTTCAGGCAAATGCTGTGATATTAAGTGCCTTGAAAAGAAAGACTCTCTCTCACGGATACCTGAAAAGTGGGGTTTAGATTATTTTTGGGAGATCATGTATATGCTTGTATTAAAATAGCAAGGTGATACTGAGATTCATGAATGCACTCAGGAGCTGATGACTTGATTGCAGGACAGCTTTCTTTTGAATATTTTCATGTTCTTGATTTTTTAGTTAACTTATATCTGTGTTTTAAATTCAGTTTCTGAGAACTCTCACATAAAAATAATGTTAAGTTTGTTTTGTCTCCTGAATTTTTTCATTATAAAAAAAATGATGAAGATTGGAGTTGACTAGCACAGTGTGGGGTTAGAGCAGTGGTTCTCAAACTGGTGGGTTGTGACCCACCAGTTCGTGTAATACTTCCCCTGTCCCTTTAAGCACTTCCATTTTGCAGGAGGTGCCTTGTGCCCGCTTTTAGCAAACATTCCAAGCCTTGGGATCCCCGCACTTCCCACAGCCTGCTACAGCCCTGCCTTCTTGAAGTAAGTGCAAAACACCCTCCCTCGTCCCCCTTAGCAATGCTTGTCGCAGCCCTAGCCCCTCCCCCACAAGAACTTACTGAGGGAGTAAAGCTCCCTTAGAGTTTGAGAACCTCTGGGTTAGAGGGTTTCTGTACTTTGCTAGCTGCTCCTGTCTTCATTTCACATCCTATAATAGTGATGATTGGACTGTGCAGTCAGAAGATTGAGAGATGATTTGCTTCACTAATGGTGCATCCAAGCCACTTAAAATTCTGCAAATACTGGATCCCTGACCATTATTCAAAATATTTTTATCCTGTGTCATCCTGCACTCTCGGTGACTTAGGGCCAGTCCTATTGGACCCTAGAGCCAGGGCTGAGCTCCAACACTGGGTGACGTAAACATGCTGTAAAGCACATTTACTGCACCCTCAGAGTAGGGAGTGCAGGCCCCAGGCCAGTGCCAGTCAGTGTTGGGTCCCAATGCTGGGTGGAGGACACCATGTGGCTGCCCAGAACAAGGTAACAGCACCGGGTGATGGAACAGGTTTTTAGGGTGGGGGGAGGCATTCCAGGGTGGGGGGTAGGGCAAGGAGAGAAACCAGCCCAAAAGGAGGGTGGAACCAGCAGAGTCCGACACTGCAAAGCCCAACATGGAGGCTCTCCAGTAGCGCCATTGTGAGGCCTGCGCCCTTACTCAGGGGAAGGGAATGAACATTTTTTTCCCATGAGGAGGCTTCCGGTGGCCTCCACGGGGACGCGGGATACAGCGCTTGCCATTTGGGCTCCACTGCAGCCAGCAGCCCCGCCGGGGATAGGATTAGGCTGCCCATTATAATTAAAGCTTTAATTTAGGGCACGATCCTAACTTGCATCCAGTGCAAGTTTGGGGCCAGAATCAACACAATCTGGGGCAAGGGGAAAACTCTCCCCTTACCCTGTGTCATGCTGCACTGGCCCCAATGGGTCTACTCGGATCTGTGCCACCTCAGGAAGTGGTGCTAATCTGAGTAGAACAGAGCAGCCAAAGGCTGCTCTGCACCACTCAGGGTCAGGATCTGGCATAACCCCTGGATCCTGGCCCCGCCTCCTGCTCCCTCCCAACCCACCCCTGGGAACGCCTGCCACCCACCCTCCCCCTGCCCCGAAATGCCTCCTCCCCGCCCTCCCAATGCTCCCCCAGACCCCTGCATCGGCCGAGCTTGGCCAATGCAAACTTACTCTGCCAGGCCTGGATCCAGCATGGGGTTGCCAGCGCAACAACTTGTGCTGGCCTCACCGACTCCTTTGTTGATGGAAACCTGCCTTACAGCATGTTTGCAACACTCCCGAGTCAGCACAAGTGACTTGTGCCAGCTTAACCCGGGGATTAGGATTGTGCTGCAAGTCATATAATTTATATTAATAAAAACAAGGGTACCATCAAGTAAAAACAGCAGCAAATTAAATATTCAGCTCAGCTGACCTCAACTTTCAAATATCTTTCTAAATAGAAAGATCTTGCAGTCCATTCTGAAAGCCATCAGAGATGTGCTTCAGTGGAACTCTTCAGGAGACTATTTCACAACTGTCAGTTCTCCGCTGAAAAAGCTCTAATCCTAACTTAGGCCAACAAGATTTCATGGGCCAAGACACTCAGTGCAGATTTTAACTGACAGGAAAGGAAACATTTGAGAAGAGGTGGTTCCATTAGATTGTAAGTTGCAGGCAATAAAGGACTGTATAAAGCTAAACCTCAATTTGAGCCTGAAGGACAGCCAGTAGCTACTGAAAGCACTATAACATTTGTTGTATATGCTCCCACCTCTTCCAGCAGACAAGTAGCAGTGTTTTGTACTAGCTGAAATTTCTTGGTTGTCTTCAAGGATAGCATCATAAAAAGCACCTTGCACTAGTCACATTCCAAAGAGATAAAAGGGTGGCAAGAAAGAAGTATATGCAACGGATGCATTGACAGAAACAGCCACAGTTTCCAGATGTAGTGAAGTTTAGAGATACTTGCAGACATTTCAGTGTGTTAATAGCAACCTCATACACCAAAACGATCCTTCTAGAACATTTGGCCACTCCACCAATATTGTCCCCATCTTGTTTTTTATTGTTTCTTACCCTGCTCAGTCCCATCCACTTGACCATTGCCTCCAAAGATGGATACTCTAACCAGAGTATCTGTTTAGTTAACAAAATATTGGTATCATCAGCATATTGATGAAACGAAATTCAGAGAACCAGATTGTCTTAACGCAGTGGTTTCATGGATATCCTAAACAACATGAGTTACAATTGATGTCCCTGGAACGTTATATGACAGACTGAGGGGTTGAGTTATTGTCACTGATTACAACTCTTTGAATTAGTCTAGTCCAAAAAGGTTTGGAACAACTCAAGAGCAATTCTGGTAACCCATGTCAGATGTAACATTCCCGCCAAAGGAGAGGTTGGACACAGGTCTGAATTTACAAGGTCACCCGTGCTCAATTATGGTTTGATAATATAAGGCCTGATCATTGCCTGCTGTAAAGAAGGTGAGATGTTGCCATCCTCAGATAAGGCACTGAGGATTTTGGTAGGTATATCCCAAACTCTGCTTGACTAGCTTTAACCAACCTATCATTGCGACCCTGAGTGAAGTTACATATGGTGTAACTTCCAGTACCATATCCAAATCCTTTTTAAAAAGTAGGCTAAATGGATCCAAGAAATTGACCCAAGAGATGCTTCTGGCACTTCTTGTGCAGACTTGGCTATAGCAGCAGCATCCAAGTTGGATTAGATTTCAGTGATTTTTAATCACTCAGCAAAGAACAGAGAAAAATCCTTTCCATCAGCTAATGCTCACCCTGACTCAGAGCCTCTAGTGAGTCAGTTCTTGGCAAATTAACCCATTCACTATCAGAAACTGTTCCTGTATAGACTGTTCAGTTGATGCAATAGCAGGGGAGGGGGATATTTCTTCATCACTACCATCCACTTTGTATGCTTGCAAATAGCCTCTATACCATGCCTGCATTTGTTTTTTTTCTGAAACTCATATAACAAGTAAAGTATTAACTTTCCTTGGTTCCCCTTTTTCAGGGAAGCCTGAAATTTTTGAGGAACGCATGGCCAGCAACATTAAGGGGAATAATAAAAGCTTCTTCAAATATGTTAGCAGGAGGAAACCCGACAGAGAAGCGGTTGGCCCTCTGGATGGTGAGGGAGGGAAAGGGGAGATAAAAGGAGACTTAGAGATGGCAGAGAAATTAAATGAGTTCTTTGCATCTGTCTTCACGGCAGAAGACCTCAGGCAGATACTGCTGCCCGAACGGCCCCTCCTGACCGAGGAGTTAAGTCAGATAGAGGTTAAAAGAGAAGATGTTTCCGACCTCATTGATAAATTAAAGATCAATAAGTCACCGGGCCCTGATGGCATCCACCCAAGAGTTATTAAGGAATTGAAGAATGAAGTTGCTGATCTCTTGACTAAGATATGCAACTTGTCCCTCAAAACGGCCACGGTGCCAGAAGATTGGAGGATAGCAAATGTCACGCCTATCTTTAAAAAGGGAAAGAGGGGGGACCCGGGAAACTATAGGCTGGTCAGCCTAACATCTATACTGGGTAAGATGGTGGAATGCCTCATCAAAGATAGGATCTCAAAACCCATAGATGAACAGGCCTTGCTGAGGGAGAATGAGTATGGCTTCTGTAAGGGTAAGTCTTGCCTCACGAACCTTATAGAATTCTTTGAAAAGGTCAACAGGCATGTGGATGCGGGAGAACCCGTGGACATTATATATCTGGACTTTCAGAAGGCGTTCGACACAGTCCCTCACCAAAGGCTACTGAAAAAACTCCACAGTCAGGGAATTAGAGGACAGGTCCTCTCATGGATTGAGAACTGGTTGGAAACCAGGAAGCAGAGAGTGGGTGTCAATGGGGAATTTTCACAATGGAGAGAGGTGAAAAGCGGTGTGCCCCAAGGATCTGTCCTGGGACCGGTGCTTTTCAACCTCTTCATAAATGACCTGGAGACAGGGTTGAGCAGTGAAGTGGCTAAGTTTGCAGATGACACCAAACTTTTCCGAGTGGTGAAGACCAGAAGTGATTGTGAGGAGCTCCAGAAGGATCTCTCCAGACTGGCAGAATGGGCAGCAAAATGGCAGATGCGCTTCAATGTCAGTAAGTGTAATGTCATGCACATTGGGGCAAAAAATCAAAACTTTAGATATAGGCTGATGGGTTCTGAGCTGTCTGTGACAGATCAGGAGAGAGATCTTGGTTTGGTGGTGGACAGGTCTATAAAAGTGTCGACCCAATGTGCGGCGGCAGTGAAGAAGGCCAATTCTATGCTTGGGATCATTAGGAAAGTATTGAGAACAAAACAGCTAATATTATAATGCCATTGTACAAATCTATGGTAAGGCCACACCTGGAGTATTGTGTCCAGTTCTGGTCGCCGCATCTCAAAAAAGACATAGTGGAAATGGAAAAGGTGCAAAAGAGAGCGACTAAGATGATTAGGGAGCTGGGGCACCTTCCTTACGAGGAAAGGTTACGGCGTTTGGGCCTCTTCAGCCTAGAAAAGAGACACCTGAGGGGGGATATGATTGAGACATACAAAATCATGCAGGGGATGGACAGAGTGGATAGGGAGATGCTCTTTACACTCTCACATAACACCAGAACCAGGGGACATCCACTGAGTGTTGGGAGAGTTAGAACAGACAAGAGAAAATATTTCTTTACACAGCGTGTGGTTGGTCTGTGGAACTCCTTGCCACAGGATGTGGTGACGGCATCTGGCCTAGACGCCTTTAAAAAGGGATTGGACAAGTTTCTGGAGGAAAAATCCATTATGGGGTACAAGCCATGATGTGTATGTGCAACCTCCTGATTTTAGAAATGGGCTATGTCAGAAGGCCAGATGCAAGGGAGGGCACCAGGATGAGGTCTCTTGTTATCTGGTGTGCTCCCTGGGGCATTTGGTGGGACGCTGTGAGATACAGGAAGCTGGACTAGATGGGCCTATGGCCTCATCCAGTGGGGCTGTTCTTATTTTCTTAATGAACCTCTGGCCCTCCGGAGATTTGTTGAAGCCCGCACTGGCCCAACGCAACTGCTCTCAGCGTGAGGACAACTGTTTGACCTCTTGCGTGAGCTGTGGAATGAGGGCTCCCTCCACTGCTTGCTGTTTCATGTCTGTAATGCAGTAGCAGCAGCAAAGGAAAGGCCAGCCTTGCTTCGTGTAAGGCCTTTTATAGGCCTTGAGATATTGCAAGACCTTCATTCATTCATAGAAGTTCATCTTTAATATATTCATTTATGTAAACTTATGTAAATTTATTCAAATTTTAAATGTAAATTAATTCTTTTTTTCCCCGGCCCCCAACACAGTGTCAGAGAGATGATGTGGCCCTCCTGCCAAAAACTTTGGACACCCCTGTTTTAGAGGGAACAGCTATGATGTGCATGTACAACCTCCTGATTTTAGAAATGTGCTATGTCAGAATGCCAGATGCAAGGGAGGGCGCCAGAATGAGGTCTCTTGTTATCTGGTGTGCTCCCTGGGGCATTTGGTGGGCCGCTGTGAGATACAGGAAGCTGGACTAGATTGGCCTATGGCCTGATCCAGTGGGGCTGTTCTTATGTTCTTATATAGCTACTTCCCTTTGTCGCATTTAGTCATCACTCAAACCAACAGAATAGTGAAATGCAAAACATTTGTAGTGAGAAACGAGTATGCATTGGTTCATTTGCTGGTTGGTGGTATTCATTAGCTGGGCTGCCATCTTGACCCCTGTCCACTGCATATGTAAATCCTTCCTCTTGCTGAGGCAGCTGTTCCCACTGCTTCTGTCTCTCCATGCCCTTATTGTAAGAATCCTTAATGTGCTGTGAAGGAAATCCCACAGCTGAGGAAACAGCTGCTCCCACAAGAACCCATTCAATTGTCTGGGGAAATAGAAAGGCAGCAGTGAAGCAGCTGAAACTGCACACAACAAGAAATCATTTTATCTGCATGCCTTTCTGAAAGAGGTTGGTGAAGATCAGAAGCATTAAGCTTTTGGTAAAAGGCTGTCAAAGTTAACACTAATTTCTGTTTTTGCAAAACTCTTTACTCAAGTTATCTGCTAAATTTTAGGGACATCTTACTTGAATCACAGTTCAGAATGATAGTATACACCTTAGGTACCTCAAGGAAGGCCTCTACCAATGACACCTATCAAATTATCTTGAAGGGCCTTGTTTCCCAGTGTGAGCACAAATACCATTGGAATATTGAGTAATAGCCTAAAATTCCTACAAGAAGACTTACTGGTCTGTGACTCAAAGCCCAGTACCTGAAATACCTGCAATATGAAGCATCATGGGTAATGGCAAATCCAAGCAGAACCTTTGCTCTGCCACTTGTAACACATTTCATAAGGGGTTGTGGCCTCATTTCCCTCTTGTGGTACAGTGCTGACCCACATGAAATTAAAAATTTAGCTGTATAGGTTTTCAGATTTAGCCCTTGGGTTTTTAATTTGGCCTTCTTTGAAAGTGTTTCAAGTGATATTTTATCACTTTATTTACTCCATTCACTTTCTAGTTGTTATTGGTTGCTAAACCATTCTGCCCACATGATCTTTGTGTTGGGAGCCCTAGCTACTCCCTGTGTACCTTCCATAAGGGCAATGTGACCCAAGGTCAAATTATTTTTACCACATATGCTTAAACTTACTTTACTTGCATGTAGCAGCTGAGGAAGGCCATGGCTTGATTGGGACCATGGCACAGAAGTAAATGGTATTTAAACCCTTACTTCCATGCCATTTTCCCACCCAAAATCATGCCCAAAAAGTGACTATTGGTGCCTAAAAGTGCCACTTCAGAAGTTTCTTTAGAAGTTTCTTCCCAAGTGTACCTTGTAATGGCAGAGCCCAGGAAAACTTCATCAACTGTGAAAAAGCAGCATCTAACAGCAGCAGGAGAAAGAAGACTCAGCTTCTCATGTTATGTTCACAATATAATTCCCCCTCCCCCAATGCTCATATAATCTTAGCTAATGAGAAATACTAGGAACAGGGCATTTTGGTGAGTAACATTTCTCTCATCCCTACATGACAAACTACACAAAGTCTAAAAAAAATAATCTACTTTAGCCTACTATTTGACTAAAACTGCAATCCTATGCATACTTACCTGGGAGTAAGCCCAATTGACCAAAATGGGATTTACTTCTGAGTAGACATGCATAGGATTAGGCTGGAGATCAACATTTGCTAGAATAAAGCAAAGCCCCAGGAGAAAGTAGGAAACAGAAGTTGCAAGAAAGTAAAATAGAAGCAGCAACAAGGACTGCTTTGTAATCATGCTATCTGATCTCCTTCTAAATTAATAATGCATATCACATTACATTTGGGCAGAGTAGCAAAGTTACAAGAGTGGCTAGTGATGACCTCGGCAAGACCTCTGTATTTGCAAATCAAATTCCTTCCTACCCCCTTAATTTGTCTTAGTGGACTTTAACATTGCATTGATCTTCAGCAAGTGAAATGTTGCTCTGACATCAGATTTGCCGGAGAAAACTGCCACGGATAAAATTACGTGGGTGCACTACAGTTGTTCAGATCCGTATTTATATCTGTTTTCATTCAAGCTGAAAATGAAATACAGAAAGAAAAGACAAAGTTGGATAACAAATCATACCCTGGAGCTCAGGCTGCAGGCGCTCTGGTGCATTTGTTATATAATGCATTTCCTAGAGAGGGCAGCAAATTACAACTAAAGCTTTCCTTATGAAACAACCATAGAATTCACTGAGATCCGTATAAAGGCCTCTGATGTAAAAGGGTCTTGTGACCTTCCAATGTGACCAGATGGCACAGCACACCCCCAGAGAAGCAACAATCCTCTTTGTGTGTACAAATGTCTGCCAAGGCCACTGAGAAAATACAAGCCATGACTGAGCTGGTTGATCAAACTGAGACTAATCTGCTTGAATGCAAAGTGTGCTTTGAAAAATACAGCCAGCAGAAAAAACACCGGCCAAGGAATCTACCATGTGGACATGTTATGTGCCTGGAGTGTGTCTCGTCTCTAGCTCATCCGCGGAATTTTAAGTTGGAATGTCCTTTCTGCCGGAGATCTTGCAAATCATCAGAGACCAGTGACTGTTTACCACTGTTGCACTTGATGGAAATCTTGAATCCATCAACTAATAATGCTGTGGTTCCAGGAAGGACAATTGGGACAGCTGAGGATGTGACTACATCAGCATCTCAGGTCTTAACGTTCAGTCTTTCTTTTGGAGGATGGGGAACACTGATCAACCCAACAGGCGTTGCTGTGTGTCAGACGTCTGGTTGTGTCGCTGTGGTTCACGATGGCAAGAAGAGGATTAAGTTGTTTACTTTCAATGGGAGCTGCATTCAACAGTTTGGAGAGAGAGGAGAGGCAGGAAATGACATTAGGTATCCGACTGATGTCACAGTCACATTGGATGGTCACATCGTAGTCACAGACAGTGGGGATCGTTCTGTTAAAGTGTTCGATTTTCATGGCAGAGGCAAGTTAGTCATCTCAGAGTCTTTTTGTCTACCCTGGGGTCTGGATACTATGCCTCAGAATGATATCATCATGTCTGATTCAGAAGCTGGTATTCTGTATTGCTTGACAGCTGACTTTAAAAAGGGAGAATTAAAGGGAGTGAAAAAATTGTATTCTAATTTGTGTCACCCAAGAAAGGTGGCTGTTTCTCAGTCCTCTGGAGTTATCACAGTGATAGAACATCTGATGGCAAAAGCCCCTAGTTATGGCAGCACGAGAGTGAAAATCTTCAGCGCAGACATGAAGCTCATTAGCCAGGTGGACAGTTTTGGCCTGAATCTAGTATTTCCTTCTAAAATATATGCTAGTGATGTGGCTTTCAGTAGGGAAGGTCATATAATAGTAACTGATGCCTTCAATCAAGCAGTATTCTGCCTTGGAAAACCTGGAGAGTGCCCTGTAGCTAAGCCCATTATTACTCAGGGTCTTTCTTACCCTTTGGCATTAACTTACACAGCAGATAATTCTCTGATTGTCTTGGATGGTGGAGATCATTCTTTAAAATTATATACGGCTAGCTGAAATAGTTGCTGAGGCCAAACAGATCCCATTCGCAACCCAGCCCAAAAAGTACAAAGCAGGTCTTCATCTATAGCAACCTGACTCCTATGGGAATTGTTAATATGAGTTCTATGGTGGAATTCAATCCAGTTGATGTGAAACAGGCTTAGGTCAATCATTCCCATAGGAATTAGTGCAGTAAGACATGCTTGGCTATATATGAACAGGTACTTTCTGTGTTGGGTTCTGGACAAGGCCAGCCTCTTGTAGGAAGCTCATTTGAAAGCTTGCTTTCATGCGGATTGCTGTGCCTGCAAATTAGGCATAGGAGAATAATGACTTTTGTATTGCTATAAGGTCCTGATTTAGGACACTGTACCATTGTGAACCAACCCAGGAAATGCCACACTGGGAGGGCAGCATTACTTGACATTAGTTGGCATCAGCACTGCTACTCTGGGGATAGCTGCCTTCACCAGATGTTTTACAGTGTCATAATACAAAGCAATAAAGCAGAACAGAACAGGCCAAAGAAGGGGCATGTTGGAACCAGGGTGGTGGTAGGTAGGTGTGGGGATGATTCACTTCCTTCTCAGCACAACTTATTCACATATCATGGAACCAGCCTGGCTGGTGCTGCATGTCTAGAATATAAGGTTAAGCCCTTTCAATAGTGTTCCGCTGGATGTACCTTTTATGGGCTGAATCTGCTTCATTTGCCACACCCTGGATGCCTCTGTATCTTGCAGTGTTCAGTGCTTCAATGCACCATTGTAACTATGTGTATCTGTAGAGGGGGATGTCTGCTGACTGCTGAATTGTGTTCCCAGTTCGCAAAATTCTGATGCACCCTTCTTTAGCAAAACCACCCCCACAATTCTCAACAAAACCAACAATGTTAGACATTCTGAGGTCCACGTAAATGGAAGAAGGAACAATCCAAGCAAGTCAGAATGTTGGCTATTACTGTTTTCCAGCACTGTACAATGTAAAAATAATTTTAGAAATATATTGAGATACACTTAAAGAGTCTCTGAGACTGTATGTTGGATAATCAGATATATTTTAGGTAATAAGAGTGGGGGGGAAAATGCTATGTCTTGAGCATATTGGTTAGTCTGATAGAGCACAACTTTCTTTGATAAACTAAAAAAGAAGCCATGAGAAATCATAAACAATGCTTATTCTTTGAAATCCAAATGGAAAACACAAAACTGAATCAAAATATGATTTATGCAAAACTTTTAACATTTGAGTGATATTTAATTTTGTTATATTTAGTAATTATTTCCTTTTTGTTTTTTTGCTTATGGTTGAAAATTTGAAGTCCTTTACCTACTTGTGCAGAAATTGTAGGTATCATGTCAACCCAAAAATGACCTTTGATGCTCCTTTCATTTGTACATGATGTTTTTTATTATTTACATATACAGTCATGTATGTATATCCCACCCTTTCCCGAAAGAACTCACAGTTATGTACAGGGAAAATGCCTTTTTGATGCCCACAACAACTTAGGGTGGGAGGTTAGGATGATACCAGACCAAGACCACCCCATCATCTTCATAGGCTGAAAGAAGTTTGAACTCAGGACTCCATGGTTTTTCTAAGGGCGCAATCCTAACCCCTTCTGTCAGTGCTTTCCAGCACTGCCATAAGGGCAATGCAGCGCTGAGGTAAGGGAACAAACATTCCCTTACTTTGAGGAGGCCTCCGTGAGTGACACCCAACTGCAGGATGCAGCACACGTCCCATTGGCACCGCTATGCCAGTACTGGAAAGCACTGACAGAAGGGGTTAGGATTGCACCCTAAGACTCTAATCACTACACCATACTGGCTCTCTGCCATCCAAGGAAAAGTCCAGGAAGGTTGACTTCAGCAGGTCTCTTGTTATCTGGTGTGCTCCCTGAGGCATTTGGTGGGCTGCTGTGAGGTACAGGAAGCCGGTCTAGATGAGCCTATGGCCTGATCCAGTGGGGCTGTTCTTATGTTCTTAACTGAAGTGTAGCAGAGAAAGCAACTTTAAAGTTTCACAACCATCCTGTCTGTGACATATTTTTTAAAATATTGTGAATACGGGTAATGCAATCATTGATTTAAATGACAGGTCATAGAAATGTGTTATTTCATGTGAATAACGTGGTGCATGCTTCCTGTTCTTATGAACATGTGCCAACTTTGTGTGCTTCCAAGTAGGGGTTTTCAATTATCAGGTGTGTGGGAGACAGAGAGACAAATTGCAGCATCTTTTATGAAAGTGGGCAAAGAAAAAGGTGCTGCTATTATCTAATGTGACATTTCTTTCCTTGGAAGCAACATTGGAACGCGCCCCTTACAGTTGCCACCCTTCTAGGAATATGAACAATGTTTTTGTCTCAGTTGCAAGTTAGTTACCCTTTAACAGCTTTAAAGGGATGTCATCTTTTGCATGATAGAGATCTCCATCCCACTGTTTAGGATGTCTAGTCCTGTTGTCTGCTGTAAATGCATTTCTGTAACTGTGTCGAGAAAAGCAACTTGGGGGAGGGGGAAGGCTAGAAGGGCAAAATGTAAGAGCTTGGGGCAGTGCTTCTCACACATTTTGACTTTTTAGAATGAGAATCTGTCAGGACCCACCAGAAGTGATGTCATGACTGGAAGTGACATAATCAAGCAGGAATATTTTTCACAATCCTAGGCTGCAGACCTTTCCACAAGTCCCATTGACTATTGTTGTTAAAAGAATATACATAGTAGCTTGTTTAAAGTACAGGTCTGTAACATTTTCCCAAATGCAGTCACATACCATGGTAGCATCAGGTCTGATATATTAAAAATAAAATATTGAAAAGAATGGGAACCCACCTGAAACTGGCTCATGATCCACCTAGTGGGTCCTGACCCACAGTTTGAGAAACACTGGCTTGGAGGGATGGCTGGGAGGGAAAGGCTTAAGACATTGGTCAAATGGTTAGTCAAGAAAGGGTTAAAATTCTCTATTTCCTTTCACGCTCCTTCCCTCAGAATTGTCCCATTTTGAAATTGCCTTTCATCCCCCCCTTGTATGTATGTATTTGTATGCATTTGTATGTAACTTGTACCTGTAGTTTGCTCTCAGTTATGAAACAGGGCACATATATAAATGGCAACCTTGCCCTTCAAAAAACTAGAAGTGCCTTTCAAAAGTGTCCAGGAGACCTTCTGAGACATGGGAAGCTCACACGTGGCCTCCCCACACCTCAGAATGCCTCCTGGAAGTTTCTGAAAGGCACTTTGCTGGTGCAAACCCCTCCTCCCCACCATGGATTTCACTATCTGCTGAATTCAGTATCTGTGGGGGAGGGAGTCCTGGAACAGATCCCCCACGGATATCGAGGGCCCACTGTAATTGATACTCTATGTGCCAAATTTCACACCATAAGAACATAAGAACAGGTCATAGGCCCATCTAGTCCAGCTTCCTGTATCTCACAGCAGCCCACCAAATGCCACAGGGAGCACACCAGATAACAAGAGACCTCATTCTCAACATTTTCAACACATTCTAAAATGTTGGTACTTACTTTTAAACTGAAAGTAATTTGGAAGCTTTAATATAAACTAAGATAAATCTTTATTCGACTAAGTAGAATGCATATTTAGTTGGTTTTGATTATGCCATAAATTCCTAGATAAATTTTGAGCTAATGGCAGGCATGTATCAAATGATTAAAGATCCATTGGGCATTATATTTAGATGTTTATATGATCCTAGCAACAAAGTATTGTATTGGCAACCTTCAGTCTCGAAAGACTATGGTATCGCGCTCTGAAAGGTGGTTCTGGCACAGCGTCTAGTGTGGCTGAAAAGGCCAATCCGGGAGTGACAATCCGTTCCACACCGGGAGCAAGTGCAGTCTGTCCCTGGTCTGTCTCCCTGGCTATGGGCCTTCCTTCTTTGCCTCTTAGCCTCAGACTGTTGGCAAAGTGTCTCTTCAAACTGGGAAAGGCCATGCTGCACAGCCTGCCTCCAAGCGGGCCGCTCAGAGGCCAGGGTTTCCCACTTGTTGAGGTCCATCCCTAAGGCCTTCAGATCCCTCTTGCAGATGTCCTTGTATCAAAACAGATCCAGAAATGGCAGAAAATGCCTTTTTGGGAACATGTTTTTACAGAAATTGGGGTGTCTCCATTTTAATTAAATGTGCTTGTATAAATCCATGCAGGGAGGCAAATGAGCTATTTTATGAAGTGCTGATAATTCTTCATTACATTTTGGAATGTCAGGTTTCAAGATGATCTGTGCTCTTACATGTTCTCTTTTTTGGAAAGTTGTATTGTTTTCTTCTTCATGTACTGATTTCTGAAAGTATAATTAAAAGCAATATATGTGTGCTGAAACCATAAATAATAACCCAGCAGTGTTTAGGAGTTGGCCTCCTGCTTTGTTTTACCAAAAGCCTCCAGTCCCCATTTAGGATTCATATTCACAATAGAACTGCAGGGATCTGTTTTGCCCATACTTGCATACCAGACATTCTTTATTGTAATGATGAAGAGAGTGAATGCTTTTTAGGGAGGAGCGAATAATGGAAGTCTTGTCCTTTTTACAGTTTATGCTCATTTGTACATGTTACAAACTGACTGGGGCAGTTAATTGCTATTCAGGGATAAGCAATTCATTTTCCAGCTCTGCCTGGTGTACAATAACGAGAACTAGAGAACATGTATTATAGCAGGAGCCTCAGATCTAAGACTAATCTCTTTTTAGAAGTTCATCACTCTGTTCTGCCTTAGCAGGAAAGATTCTTCTGAGAACATTAACATCTGTTTGTTTTTCATGCATACAATAGTTACCATATTATACCTGTCATATTGCCAGGGTGACATTAATTAAAGCGCTGATTGATCTAAATAAATCTGCCTTTTTTTCTCCCGCTCCCCATTATCTAAGAGATTCATGTGTCTGTTGCAAAAAGATTTTTAGTGGATTTCCTAAAAGACTCTGATGTGCAGTTAGCAGCTGTAAAAAAAAATGCACCCAGGTACACCTGACTGTACTCCTGACCAACATGCTTTAATGTCTTGGTAAATAGACAAAGACAACAAATGTACTTAAATGGTATCTGAGATCTTGTTGAAACCCCAATAATCTAATGAAGCTGACTGACAGGAGATTTAGGATGAACCAAAGAAAAGCCCTTCTTCACAAAGTGCATAATTGTCATATGGAACTCACTACTACATGATGTAGTGATGGCTACTACTTAGATGGCTTGAAAAGGAGAATAGATAAATTCATGGAGGACATGTTTGTCACTACCAGTTGTGCTGGCTATATGCTGCATCTAGGGTCAATGGTCTTCTGTGGTGAAAATCCCCTATCTTCCCCTATTTTTTGCCTATTTTTCACTTTTTAGATTGTTTTATGGCCTCAGAGGCTTTCCGAAGGGGCTGCTGAATCACTCAAACACAGTATGCAAGCTTGCTCTATTGTGGTGGTGTTACTAAGGGTCTTCTTCTTTCCCAACTGACTGGTAAACAAAGGATCTGGCTTTGAGTCAATTTATTGAACCATGAAACTAACCTTGTTTCCAGGAGCAGGAAATTCAGTATCTCAGATCACCCCCAATCCCACAGGTGAAACCATGGGGTTGTCCACACATTGTAAAAAGCAGTGCCACAATCTCCCTTGGTGCATTTGCCCAGGGCTGATATTGGAAATATCTGGTGCGTTACAGGGAGCTTGCCTGCTCATTTTGCTGCAAGTGTGGGTGCTGGCATCAGGACCCTGACACAACGTAAGGAGGAAAGAGATTATACAAAGCACTGCTCTTGTCTTACCCTCAAGCCACTGTGGGAGAAAATGATGCTGAATAATTTTTTAATGGTCTTTGCTCTGATCCAGCAGGTCACATCTTTTGTTTTTATAATTAAACTTGTAATCAATGTTCCCTCTAAAACAGGGGTGTCCAAAGTTTTTGGCAGGAGGGCCACATCATCTCTCTGACACTGTGTTGGGGGCCGGGGAAAAAAAGAATTAATTTACATTTAAAATTTGAATAAATTTACATAAGTTTACATAAATGAATATATTAAAGATGAACTTCTGTGAATGAATGAAGGTCTTGCAATATCTCAAGGCCTATAAAAGGCCTTACACAAAGCAAGGCTGGCCTTTCCTTTGCTGCTGCTACTGCATTACAGACATGAAACAGCAAGCAGTGGAGGGAGCCCTCATTCCACAGCTCACGCAAGAGGTCAAACAGTTGTCCTCACACTGAGAGCAGTTGCGTTGGGCCAGTGCGGGCTTCAACAAATCTCCGGAGGGCCAGAAGCTCATTGGAGACTGGGGGCTCTCTGAGGGCCGCACTGAGAGGCTTCGAGGGCCGCAAGTGGCCTGAGGGCCGGGGTTTGGGCACCCCTGCTCTAAAAATTACAAGGACTGCATGGAGCCCTAATGGAGTTGTGCAGGGGCAGCTCCAGTGCACTGTGAAGGAAGTTGCATGAGGCTGCAATTCTAGCTGCACAGCCACACAGCTTAAAGGGAACACTACTGTAACAATGATGCTTTTCCACAGTTCATGTTGTAATGTTGGCCTTGGAATTATGCATGATGTGCAGCCCTCCTCCAAGTAATTGATCCATGCTTCAGCTGTAATTCACCAGCTTTGCTCTCACCCTTTGTTCAGTATCATGGACCTATGGCTTTTCTGGTCAGTCAGAGCTTTAGAAGCCTATACGAGATCTGGGCCTGAAATATAGGCTTTCCAGCTCAGGATACCTAAGGTAAGTGGCTTGACAATCTCAAACTTGGAGCCAGTAACAACCACAAGGAACGGTTATGTTGACCAAGTACAGCTAGAAGGCCAGCCAGGCTTCTACTACTCACACCATTTCATCTAGTCATACTGCCCACCTACTGCAGGGGCTGATGTTGTCTTCCCATATTTTCTTTCATAGCTGAAGGTAGGGATACATAGCTCTGAGGTAGGGATACACAGTAGTCCTTGGTACATCATTGCATTAGGTCCCAGTCTCAGATCCTGAGGTGCCCAGGGCAAGACCTGGACTAGAGTTCCTGACACAGTTTAGAAAATGGCAAATAGCTTTCCAGAGCACTGTGAGGGGAGATAAATTTGCCACTTAACATATACAGTCAGCTTGCATCATTCACACATTTTACATGCACAAATTCAGGCATACATGTTTGGCCAAAAAAAGAAAAAACAACAGTTTAAATACTGTGGGTGATTTTACTCACCATTCCACTCACTGAGTACCTGCCCTGGAGTGACCATGAGATTGGAGAATCTGCTATTCCCTAGGTTGTTTCAGTTCCCAAGTGTCTCTTTTGGTGTGATTTTAGTTTTTAAAGACACAGTATGCATTTTTCAGATTTAAGGATAATTTTGACTATAAGTAATTCTTGCCTTATGCACTGACTTCAGAACCTAACCCTTGAGTAACATGAGAGCAGACTGTAAATCCCCTTGTGTTCAGATGAATGTTATAGTCTTAGCTTTCTTTCTAACACTACGTAATGTCAATAAATCTCTGGGATTTTCCCCCTTTCCTTTGGTGTATTAAAAAAAAAATCAATGAAGAAACTGAGTCAGGGTGCCTGATGTGAAATAAGCAAGGTAGTACATTTTATTGGATCAACTTCAGATGACATGATAGTATGCACTCTTTATATGGCTTTATCATTTGTCACCCTACCAGAACACAATCCAGCCCAATATAAGTACTTTTCAATACTACTGAAAACTGGACTTTAAAATGCTTAACTTTTTAATAGGACTGAGCCCTTAATTAATTTTGTCATTTCTTAGTTTCTGGGATTAATTTTGCACATATTTTTACTACAAACTTAGCACAGCAAAAATAACTTCTTTGCCTTCACTGAAAGAATCCATAACTTGATGCCATGCCTACTAAAGTCAGTGACAGCTTTTCTGTTAATTTATATGAGCCATATTGTAGCAAATAAAGTAACACTCTATTTCTTTGGAAGTTAAAAAATTGAGATAATTCCTCATACTACTGCGAATAAAGTTTCACATCATCTGCAGCACTGGGATTCAAAGGAAAATAGTATGTTTCACGTTGACTGTAATTTTTCACAGCTGCTACAGCAATTTAATATTTGCTGGCTTATTTTGTCAGATTAACTATAGTAACATGGCATGTGGAATAATGCAACATAGTTTCTTCACACTATTTTTAGAGTAATGGAATACGGGATTATACTCTGCAGTACTTTAATGTATTAAATCTTTGTGTCATTAAAGTGAGTTACTCTCACATAGATATTAAGCCAGGGGTACTTACATGTTGTGCTGCACTTTACACTGAAATCACTGCTAAAATTCTGCACTGGGACAACAGCAGAAACCAAAAGATAATCCAATTGCTCAATCAGTTGAAAAATATTACATCTGGTTGCCTCATGACCTTGGAATTATTAAACTAGATGCAAGTGTGACAGTCCTACCCAAATAATTCTTAAATAACACTTCTAATTGGAAAGGCTATTTTTAACAACCCAAAGTAAGTAAGTAAATCCTGATTCACTTACAAGGAAGTGAATTATAATAAATTATAACAAGTATAGTAAGTGTTGGCAACCTTCAGTCTCGAAAGACTATGGTATCACGCTCTGGATGGTGGTTCTGGAACAGCATCTAGTGTGGCTGAAAAGGCCGATTCAGGAGTGACAATCCCTTCCACACTGGGAGCAAGTGCAGTCTGTCCCTGGTCTGTCTCCCTGGCTATGGGCCTTCCTTCTTTGCCTCTTTGCCTCAGACTGTTGGCCAAGTGTCTCTTCAAACTGGGAAAGGCCATGCTGCACAGCCTGCCTCCAAGCGGGCCACTCAGAGGCCAGGGTTTCCCACCTGTTGAGGTCCACTCCTAAGGCCTTCAGATCCCTCTTGCAGATGTCCTTGTATCGCAGCTGTGGTCTACCTGTAGGGCACTTTCCCTGCACAAGTTCTCCATAGAGGAGATCCTTTGGGATCCGGCCATCATCCATTCTCACAACATGACCGAGCCAACGCAGGCGTCTCTGTTTCAGCAGTGCATACATGCTAGGGATTCCAGCACGTTCCAGGACTGTGTTGTTTGGAACTTTGTCCTGCCAGGTGATGCCGAGGATGCATCGGAGGCAGCGCATGTGGAAAGTGTTCAGTTTCCTCTCCTGTTGTGAGTGAAGAGTCCATGACTCGCTGCAGTACAGAAGTGTACTCAGGACGCAAGCTCTGTAGACCTGGATCTTGGTATGTTCTGTCAGCTTTTTGTTGGACCAGACTCTCTTTGTGAGTCTGGAAAACGTGGTAGCTGCTTTACCGATGTGCTTGTTTAGCTCAGTATCGAGAGAAAGAGTGTCGGAGATCGTTGAGCCAAGGTACAGAAAGTCATGGACAACCTCCAGTTCATGCTCAGAGATTGTAATGCAGCGAGGTGAGTCCACATCCTGAACCATGACCTGTGTTTTCTTCAGGCTGATCGTCAGTCCAAAATCTTGGCAGGCCTTGCTAAAACGATCCATGAGCTGCTGGAGATCTTTGGCAGAGTGGGTAGTGATAGCTGCATCGTCGGCAAAGAGGAAGTCACGCAGACATTTCAGCTGGACTTTGGACTTTGCTCTCAGTCTGGAGAGGTTGAAGAGCTTTCCATCTGATCTGGTCCGGAGATAGATGCCTTCTGTTGCAGTTCCAAAGGCCTGCTTCAGCAGGACAGCGAAGAAAATCCCAAACAAGGTTGGCGCAAGAACACAGCCCTGCTTCACTCCGCTTCGAATGTCAAAGGGGTCTGATGTGGAGCCATCAAAGACAACAGTGCCCTTCATGTCCTTGTGGAAAGATCTGATGATGCTGAGGAGCCTGGGTGGACATCCAATCTTGGGGAGAATCTTGAAGAGGCCGTCTCTGCTGACCAGGTCGAAAGCCTTCGTGAGATCTATGAAGGCTATAAAGAGTGGCTGTCGTTGTTCCCTGCATTTCTCCTGCAGTTGTCTAAGGGAGAATACCATATCAGTGGTGGACCTGTTGGCTCGGAATCCACACTACGATTCTGGATAGATGCTCTCTGCAAGTACCTGGAGCCTCTTTAGTGCAACTCGGGCAAACAGCTTTCCTACAACGCTAAGGAGAAAGATGCCGCGGTAGTTGTTGCAGTCACCCCTGCCACCTTTGTTCTTGTACAGCGTGATGATATTTGCATCCCTCATGTCTTGAGGTACTCCACCTTCTCTCCAGCAAAGACAGGGGATTTCATGCAGCTCAGTGACGATGATCTCTTTGCAGCACTTTAGGACTTCAGCAGACCTGCTGTCTTTTCCAGGTGCCTTGCCAAAGGCAAGGGAGTCCAGGGCCACATGAAGTTCTTCTAGGGTTGGTTCACTGTCAAGCTCCACCAGCACAGGCAGGCACTCAACGTTGTTCAGCGCTTCTTCGGTGACTACATTTATAGTAAACAATTATAACTATACTATACTATATATATACTATATATATAGTATATACTATATACACTATACTATATACTATATATACTATACTATATACTATATAGTATATACTACTATACTATATATATACTATATAGTATATATATACTATACTATACTATACTATAACAATTATAGTAAAGACTTGTCAAAAGTTCTTCTGCCTCAGCTGGCTGTCAGGAAAAAAAACAACCTCCAACAAGATAATATAGTACAAGTTATTCCATTGAAACTCAGCTTTGCTTTCCCATTTTTTAAGTGGAACAAAATGAAATTGGTCCCTGGTGATAGCAAATGGATCTGGGAACTGATACATTCAAGGCTTATCCAAATAGCAAGGGGAGTTGTATCTATTCTCCAGAACAATCTAGGAAAGCAATATGGCATTATGAGTTCCAGCTGTCTGGATTATAGTGAATGGGTCTGTCACTATTCTTTAGCCTTAAGAGTTGCCTGAAAAGGGTTAGGAATAGGACAAAAGAACCTTAATGTTCCTTGTTAGCTTTTAACTAACAAGTGGGGTGGGTAATAGCACACTGAAACACTTTACAGCCAGAGTTGCAGTTTGACTGCAGGGAAAATGTCTTAGGGACTGAGAATGTGAAGCTATGAGGTGGTAGCAGAAGTCTTTGAAATCCTGTTAATTTGTATTATATTATATGTACAAATATATTGTACATATAATATAATATGTAACATATTATATGTTAAGTCCCACTGTGAAATACCTTAGGAGCACTGGGCTGAGAGGTGGGCATACAACTGAATGATTTTTGTATCTGAAGAACCCAAGGCATCATACATGCAAGGTATGTGCTTTTCTACTAAATCAGGGTTTGGTTTTCCACAGCTGTTTCTCATAACAGGTCTATCTCTGGCTATTAGACAGGATGGTGACCTGGAAATTCTATATTCAGGGACAGAATAAGAATTGCTGTACTTATGCTCAGTCAGGAGCAACTCATCCATCAGGGAAGGTGATATGAGTTGCATCAGTGGTAGATTGCAGGGGGATCAGAGGGCAGTGGGTTCTCCAAACTAGTAGGTGAGTCTGCCATCACCACAGCCACTGCCTCCCTTTAGCCTACTTTCCACCCACTAAAAGTGAGTAGAAAGTGGATCACCTCCTTGTTCCTCACATGGTTTCTTCAAACATGGAAATGCAGGACTTCTGGTTTGATTTACAGGGACCATGTGAATGAAGAAGCTCCTTCATTCTGTGATCCATTTAAACAGAATGTGTTCTGTACTCCCATACCTGAAGAAACCAGTAAGAGTGCAGTAAGCAGCTGGTTTTTTTTTTGTTTTTTTTTGCTTGCTTTAAGTTGTGTAGAGGCAGTGGACCCAAGACAGCATCAGGTGACATTCCAGGTTATGCCACTGCTGTGCTCAGTATATGATTTGTATTCCAGTTAGCCATATGGAAATTTCTTACACACCCCAAGTCTGGGCCTTCCACGTATAGCCTTTTGCCTGCGGCTCTGGTTATAGTCTCCTTCCCACTAATTCCAGAGCTAACTACTCAGTGATAAGGTAAGGGCATGCTGCACATGTTCAGAGCACTCCATTCCTAATTTAAGAAATTCCACTGTTGAACTCTTGAGACTGAAAGAAGGCTCAAGTAGGGTCTTATCATATGGTGACATCCCCAGTTCAAATCTACCTTCAACAATGAACTTATTACATGGTCCTACACAGTATTTCCTCCAATGGGCAATATTAGGTTTATAATATTATTTTCAGAGTTTGATGTTGTAAAAATTACTAAATTACGTGAAGCACTTTGAAACCACTTCAACCAACAGGTCAGGTTGTCAGGAACCATAACTGGGTATACACCCCAACCCAAGTAGATTACACCATTTTATAACCCTATACTACCATGTTCACTCAGAAGTAAATCCCACTGTGTTCAGTGGGTCTTGCTCTCCAGTGAATGTGCATACAATTGCAGCCTTAGGCTGCAATCCTAAACACATTTACCTGGGAGTAACTGCCACTGAGTAGCACAGAACTTACTTATGAGTAGACATGCATAGGATTGTGCTGACTGTTTTTGTCTTTTAAGAGATGAATGAGGAGAGATACACAGAAAAAAGAAATGAGAGAAGACAGAAAACATGGATAAACATAAGAAATTATGTAAAACATGGATTCTATGTTGGAGGTCTAAAGTTGTGTCCAGAATAAAAAAATTAAAAACAGCTGTTCTAAATTGCTATATTAAGGGCGCAATCCTCACCAACTTTCCAGCACTGGCACAGCTATCCCAGTGGGGCATGTGCTGCATCCTGCAGTGGGGGGGGGGGGCAGTCATGGAGGCCTCCTCAAGGTAAGGCAATGTTTGTTCCCTAACCTTGGAGTTGCATTGCCCTTATGTCAGTGCTGGAAAGTTGATTAGGATTGTGGCCTAAGTTTTTAAACGTGTATTTCTCCAGACATTCATATCTTGCCTTTTGGTCCTAATATTTTGGCCTTATGAACACTAAAAATTAATAAAGACTTGTAAGTCTTGGCTCAAATGAAACTGTGACCTTCCCTTATAACACTCAGTGGACATGAGGATTTGAGAATTCTATTACAGTGTTCTAGAATTCAGGATTCTGTGAATTTACATTTAGAATGGACAGTGTTCCAGTTATTGCTCTGTGACAAAACAGATCTCCATCCTCCTCACCGTTTCTAGTTATCCACCAAGGTCACTATGCTGTGATCCTCATCAATCCTACTCCATCTCTTCCCACTCCCTTAAAATTAGGCTTGTGGCCTAATGAGCTGTGTGCTTTTTACCCCTCCCTCCCCTCTCTTCAGCTTGACACCATCACCCATCCTTCTGCTGCGGGAGGGGGGGAACCCCTCCACTGTGTGTGTCTTTTCAACATTTATGGTACTTTTCTCTGTTATGAGATTTTATTAATAAAAATAAGTAATATTCTATAATAAAATGATTTAATAATAATAAAAATTTTCCTTTTTCTTAACATAAAATTGAAATAATTTCAAATAAACACTCATTTTACAGTGCCCGCAGATAAAATAAAATTTAAATTTAAAGTTAAAACAATTTTTTAAAAAGCAGCCTCCCAAAAACTTTTCCCTACCCATCCACCAACCCAAGGTGGTTAATTCAAAAATCCAACATCCAAAGATGATACAAAACTCTCACTCATCAAAGACATAAACTACGTGTTCGTAAATTACAAAAGTAATTTTTTAAAATCCAAACTAAAGTAACAATAAGCATTGCCAATAAGACATTTAGGGCACAATCCTAACCAGGTCTACTCAGAAGTAAGTCCTATTGTGCTTAATGGGGCTTACTCTCAGGAAAGTGTGGTTAGGATTGCAGCCTCAGGGCCCAATCCTATCCAATTTTCCAGGGCCAGTGCAGCCATGCCAATGGGGCATGCGCTGCATCCTGTGGTGGGGAGGCAGTCACAGAGGCCTCCTTGAGGTACGGGAACATTTCTTCCCTTACTTTAGGGCTGCACAGGCGCTGGAAAGTTGGATAGGATTGGGCCCTCAGACGGTAATCCTGCCCATACATTCCATTGGGAGAATCCCCATTGACTACAGTGGGACTTACTTCTGAGTAGACAGGCATAGGATTGGGCTCACAAGCTGCAATCCTACCCACTTTCCTGGGAGGAAGCTACATTGACTACAGTGGGGCTTACTTCTGAGTAGACATGCATAGGATTGGGCTCACAGGCTGCAATCCTACCCACTTTCCTGGGAGGAAGCCCCATTGACTACATTGGGGCTTACTTCTGAGTAGACAAGCATAGGACCGAGCTGGGGAAAGGCATCCACAGTACTCTAGGTGACTTCTGAACATTCCATCGGCGCCTGCGCAGACGCGTCGCCACCCCCTCCTCAGGCGGCGGAGGCGCGGCCGCGCATGGCCGTTAGGGGGCCTTCCAGCTCCGCCTGTCAGTCAGTGAGTCCCGAAGCGCCTCGGCTATTTCCGCCGTCCGTCTGGTTCTGGAATCTCAGCACAGCCTGAGCAGAGAGAGGAAGGCAGCAGCCGCCGCCGTGGGGGCTGGAAGATGGCGGTTGGGATGAGGATGGGCGGCGGGGTTGAGGCGCCCTTCTCCTGGTCTTCCCCGCCACCGGCCGAGACGGAGCCCGGCGCCGCTGAGGGAGAGTCCCCGAGGGGGCCGTTGCTGCCCTGAGGCGAGGCGGGAAGGGTGTTGCGCGCGCCTGTGCCGCTCTCCCCGCGCGCGTGGAAGGAGGGCTCGCAGTCACGTTCTCCCCGCCGCCAGTCGGGGAAGATGTCGGACACCAAGGTGAAGGTCGCCGTCAGAGTCCGGCCCCTGAACAGGAGAGGTAATGGCGCGACTCCTCCCTCGCGGCAGCCCCTGCGGGCGCCTCCCCCTCCCGGACTTCTCCGCAACTTCTTGGCCAAGTGCTTGGATGGGACTGGGGGGAGGGGCGGGGGGAGCTGCAGTAGCAGCGCGCTGGCTCTGGACCACTTTGTCTGCGCCTGCTGCTGCTGCTCGCAGCGACGCCCCAGGGGCAGGTGTGGGTGCGGGCTGTGCCAGAACCCAGTGGCGTAGCTGGAGGGGGGCCGGAGCACTCAGGCTGGCAGCGAGTCGGGTAAGCGGCCCCTCCCTTCGGAGCCGTCCGGCTTCGTTTTGCTCCCCCCCGCCGGGAATGGCTCCGAAGGGAGGGGCCGCTTGCCCGCCTCGCTGCCAGCCTGAGTGCGTCGCCCCCCTCCAGTTACGCCACCGCCAGAACTAGCATCCCACCTCTGACTTAAACCCATTTCTGCCCGCAGGTTGTGCACACTGCATCCCTGTTGCGTGCATGCAACGTTGGGCAGAAGGACTTTGAGCCCAGTGGCCCGCACACTTCTTCAACTGGTGGTTCACTGGGCCACTACCCTACACCTTGCATAGGGACTTGGGTTTCTGCGGCTCCCCTGGCTGGATCCCCAGACAGCCACAGCTCCCAGTTTGGGAACCACTGGCTTCACCAATTGGGAAAGTTTCAGAATGGTGTGCAAGCCTGTCTTGGCAGCTCTGAGGGGCGTGGAGCACAAGACAAGTTGCTTGCTGCAAAGCTGCCTATTAAGAGAACTCGTTTTCTTGCTTGTTGTGTGGGGAAGCTGCTCGCTGGCTCATGGGGCAGTTTCTCCTTGGATAACCTCCCCAACCTGTGACTCTCATTCCATGCCAGTTGCTGCCACCGCAGCCCCCACCCTTTCTCCATTGGGGAAGCTAGCAGCACAGTCTCTCCTAGTAGTGGAGATCATGCTGGGAATGCATTTCAGGGTCTCTCCTTCTTGCCCTACCTATTCAAAATCTGTTTTAATGGGGTTCATTTGCTCCTTAATGACCTTTAACCGTTCTGTCATAGTCACAGTCATGGCAGTAAATGAAAGAGTGAGAGCTCTTTTCGCTTCACTCTTTTGTTGAACAGTTGTGTGTGTGAACAGGGGCTTAAAATCTACATTAATGATTTGTAAGCCCTGCTTGATCAGGCCATGGGCTCATCTATTTCAGCATCTGGTTTCTCACCGTGGCCCACTAGCTGCCTCTGGGAAGACCACAAGGAGAAGAAAAAGGCATACCTCTTTCCTGCCTCTGCACCTCCCTTCCTCTGCAATTGCTATTCAGAGGCTTACTGCTGTTGAACCAGAGATAGCACACAGTAATCATAACTAGTAGCTATTGATGAACCTGCCCTCCATGAACAGCATTCCAGTCCCTTTTTATAGTAATCCATCTTGTGGCAGTGAATTCCACAGACTCGTAGTGTACTGTCTGAAATATTACCTCCATCTTGTTACTTCTAAATTTTCTACCAATCAGTTTAATTGACTGACTCCTGGTTCTGACATTGTGAAGAAAAACTTCACTCTATCATGTATAAGTTTCAATGTTCCCCTTAGCATTTCCCACACTAAAAATCCCCTAATGTTGTGGCCTTTTCTGTTCATTTTGGTTGCCATCTTTTGCATCTTTTCCAGCTCTACAATATCTTTGTTGAAGTGTGGTTAGAATTACAAAGTTTGTTATGCCATAGATTTGTATTGGGGAAATATAATATTAGCGATCTTATTCATGATCCCATTCTTGATGACCCCAGCAGAATTTACCTTCACAGTTGTTGCACATTGGATCCAGTGGTGTTCCAAGGAGCTGTGGTGCCTGGGATGGTGATGTTGTGCAGCATCACTTCTGGAGGAGGAGGCGGCACCCTCCTCCTCTTTGAGCACAGCAAATGCAAAAAGGAGGCAGCCGTGACTTCTTGGTCTGTCTGCTGTGCCGTCCCCTCCTCCCCCAGAGGTTCTCATGAGGCCTCTGTGGGAGGATAGGAGGGCTCAGTAGCCAGACCCAAGATGCTGCCAAAATAGGAGGAGGAGGTGGCTTTGTAGTCTTGCTGCTGCCCTTTCCTTCTCCATTGGCGGCTCACCCTCCAGGTAGAGGGAGTAGGGTGGCTGCAAGACCCCAAAATTGTTGAAACATAAGGAAGTGGTGGCAGACTTGCAACCACTCTGGTGCTGCTGCTCCTCCTCCTCCCTCTGCCGCCATCTTGGGTGGGCCTCACATGACAACCTATTATTATTCATTTATAGTCATTTATTTTTAGGGTCATTATTACTTCACTTATTAGTAGGGCCAATGGCGGATGTGAGCCCTCCACCTACAGTGGGGCGTGCTTTGTCAGTTGTCAAAAAACAGATGATGTGCCTTGACGATTTTGGCACCCTTTCAGTGTACCATGAGATAAAAAAAGGATTGCTGAAAAATTGCTGGCCGAATAGATCTGAGCCCCTTCTCCTAACACTACCAGTACCCTATTCCTACTCCTAACACTACCATTTAATCCACACATGGATTCCTCAGCTCCACCTATGTGCCTGGCCCTATATATGTTGGCAACCTTCAGTCTCAAGAGACTATGGTATCGCGCTCTGAAAGGTGGTTTTGGAACAGCGTCTAGTGTGGCTGAAAAGGCCAATTCGGGAGTGACAATCCCTTCCACAACTGAAGCAAGTGCAGTCTGTCCCTGGTCTGTCTCCCTGGCTATGGGCCTTCCTTCTTTGCCTCTTTGCCTCAGACTGTTGGCCAAGTGTCTCTTCAAACTGGGAATGGCCATGCTGCACAGCCTGCCTCCAAGCGGGCCGCTCAGAGGCCAGGGTTTCCCACTTGTTGAGGTCCACTCCTAAGGCCTTCAGATCCCTCTTGCAGATATCCTTGTATCGCAGCTGTGGTCTACCTGTAGGGCGCTTTCCTTGCACGAGTTCTCCATAGAGGAGATCCTTTGGGATCCAGCCATCATCCATTCTGCAAATGGAACAATTAGCATTTCCAAAAATGCTTTGCAAAAAATTCCAATAATGGAGGCCCTGGCCTTCATTATCTTACCCATCAACCTACATTTGGCTTCCTTGACAACTCAACTACATTTCCCAATTTTGTTGGAGCCAATGTGCGCTATGATCAGTGCTTCCTCCTCAGTATTAATAGGGCAGTCTATCTAGACAAAGTGTTATGTCCGCCATCTTCTCACCAGGCAGACAAATCACTGTGTGGGCTACACAGTGTTGAACATCTGTCACAATTCCTTCTGACTATGTTTGTAATGGAAAAATCTAGCTCTCTCTGTTATCTGATAAGCAAAGTGCTGTTGGTGCATGTTACAAAGATGTTCATGTTCCCCAGAAAGTACCTATTTCCCCATTAGAGGAAGATTCCATTCAACTATAGGTCTCTAAACCTCTTGTTCTAATTTTTGTTAAGAGTTACACTTATATAATTTCCTATACTAGCAGTTGTTTGGAAGTTATTTTGGAGTAAAAACCCTTGCTGGTTATCGAAGTGTCTATATTGCTCTGTAAGAGAATGTTCTGAAGTCTTCTGTTGCATTATATTTCAGAGATGGAGTTGAATACCAAGTGTATTGTGGAGATGGAAGGGAATCAAACTGTGTTGCATCCTCCACCTTCGAATAACAAGCAGGGAGAAAACAGGTAAAAAAAGAAAAAATACAAATCTACATTCTCAGGCCAGATTATGTTTACTGGATCCCGACATATGTCCATATGAACAGGTGTATCTCCATGATTCCTGATGAAATCTGGTTCACCTTCATGAACAATGAGTGCTGAAATAATTCATATATTTTGCATTTATTTGTAAAGCCTTATAAAGAATAATTGGAAATAATCCAAAATACCAATGCATCAGACTGTAAAAATAGATCAGATTTTTTTCCTTCTTGATCAAGAGGAAATTATGCAGAGGAGACATAGAAGGAAAAATTATGTTGTCTAATTTTTTGGGCTACTAATTTTATTGGCTACCTGTTGATTGTTTTCAGTAGGAGTCTCTGTAAATGTTCTTGTTTGATGGGGATCTTGGTTATGACCACTTTTGGAGAAGAATATTGTTTTGCAGAGAATAGTTAGTGGTGGGGGTTTGTACTGTTCCACTGAAACAATTTATTAAGAAACAAAATTAATGTAGGGCTCCTCCTGTGCTTCCCTTATTGAAGTTTGTGTGACATTTGTATTTACTTACTTACTTACTAACTATATTTCTATCCTGCCTTTGTCCCTGATGGGACCCAAAGTGGCTTGGCACTCAAAGTTTTTAAACTTTGTCATCAGCAGATGAAGGGCAGTATTTGATATAAGGAGGCAGAGGTGTGTGAGACAGCAAACCTAGTTCATTTCCTATAACACTGTGTACAAGGCCCAATCCTGTGTGTCACTGACCTAGCAAAAAGGTCAGCCTGCTGTGGCTGATATACCCCTACAGCTGCAGTTTTCAAACTTGCAGGGAGTTTGAATCCCGCAGTAAGTCTTTGCAGGGGCGGGGGGACTTGCCCAAGCCCCCTGCAGCCCCCCCAGCGGTGTGGGGAGCCCTGTGCAATCTTCAGCAGAGCTCCCCGGGTCAGGGAAGGTGACAGCGGAGCGATGGCACCCCGCTCAGCTAAACCGGAAGTGGTGCGCAATCGCCCCACTTCCCCTTTTGACTGGGCTGCAGGGACTGGGGTGCACCCTCCAATCCCTGCAGCAGCCGTCCCTGGCTTCAGGGAGCCGGGCACAAGTGCCTGCAGGGCTCCTAGAGTCAGGGAAAGTGAGAGTCCCTGCAGCCCGGTCAAAAGGGGAAGTGGGGCGATTGCGCACCGCTTCCAGTTTAGCTGAGTGGGGTGCCATCGTTCCGCTGTCACCTTCCCTGACCCGGGGAGCCCTGCCGAAGGTCGCACAGGGCTCCCCACACCTCCGGGGGGCTGCAGGGGGCTTGGGCAAGTGCATCAAGCCCCTGCAGCCTCCATGAGCTCCGCCGCCTCCTGGCTGCCCCTGCTCCTTAAGGGGAAAGGGACCAGGACCCTCAGGCTGTGGCGTTGCGACGGCCTAGTTTGAATACCACTGCGCTACAGCATATGTGGCATTGCAGTAGGTTTGCAACAGCAGCCTTTGTTATAAGGTCCATAAAATGTATTGGTGTCATTCCTAGATGTATTACAGTATATGGCACAGAAGCAGGGCTTGGCAGGAACAGAGTGGGAGCAGGACAGTGTGTGTGATGTATCAGAAAGAAATCACATTCCCTAAAGAGTTCTTTTCATGTTGCTGCACGCCTGCGTGATTGATCTTGTTTTAGGTTTATAGTTCACATTAACCCAGAGGCTTGTACTTCTGATTGTAAAGTTTATTAAAGCCACAATCCTGTGCACACCAACTTGGGAAGAAATGCATTTTAAATATAGTTAGACTTACTTATAAATAGGCATGCTATTGAAAGCATGCTACAGGTTGTTAACTCCTTTTGGCTCCCTGCTGTGTTTCAGTATATTTTTGCTGCCTCAATCCCTCTACCCCATATGTAGTAATAACTTAATTTAAATTGCAGCTAATATGTGGCCTGATCCTGTGCAGAATTAGGTACAAGTAAACCCATTGAAGGCAATTAACTTAGCTGTGCCTAATTCTGCTCAGGATCGGGCTGTTTGTAGGATGAACTTGCCTTGCCTAATAGGTTGTAGGGTGTAACTTAGGGGATTTTATTGTAAGGTTACAGCCTTGGTACAGCTTTATATCTTAGCTCAGGGGTGTCCAAACATTTTGGCAGGAGGGCCACATCATCTCTCTGACACTGAGTTGGGGGCCAGGAAAAAAATGAATTAATTTACATTTAAAATTTGAATAAATTTACATAAATGAATTTATTAGAGATGGAACTTATATGAATGAATGAAGGTCTTACAGTAGCTCAAGGCCTATAAAACGGCTTGCACAAAGCAAGGCTAGTCTCTCCTTCACTGCTGCCGCAGTATCACAGGTGTGAAGCAGCAAGCAGTGAAGGGAGCTGTCATCCCACAGCTCAGGTGAGAGGTTGAACAGTCATCATCATGCTGAGAAAAGTTGCATTGGGCCAGCATGGGCTCCAGCAAGTCTCTGGAGAGGGCCAGAGGCTCATTGGAGACTGGGGGCTCCCCAAGGGCCGGATTGGGAGCCCCCGAGGGCCGCAAGTGGCCCCAGAGCTGGGGTTTGGGCACTCCTATCTTAGCTCAATGATTCTCAAACTTTTAGGGCAGTGGTTCTTGAACTTTTCCATCCTGCAACTCCCCTGATCCTCATGGCCATTGGCCACGGCTCCCCATTACATTGCCTCATCTCAGTTACCCCAAAATGGGGATGAAGGTGTTCTAATTATACACTAGAAACAAAAAAAGCACTCTGAGGCTGCAAGGTAATCCACACTTACCTGAGAGTAAGCCCCATTGAATAAAATAGGATTTACTTCTGAGTAAGCTGGTTAGGATTATGCACTGAGTGTGTTAGCAGCACACCAGGAGGGTTTTGGAAAGGGAGGGGAGAAGTGATGAATTTGCTGGGGGAGGGGAAGACTTTGTTTTGTGTGTATCTGCTAATTGCAAACTGATGTGAAACTGAGACCCAGAGACTGTTTGGCTGTAATCCTAACCTCATTTTCCTGGGAGCCAGTCCCATTGCAGAGCCAGCACTGGCATAGCGGTGCCAAAGGGACGTGTGCTGCATCCTGCAGTTGGGTGTCACTCACGGAGGCCTCCTCAAAGTAAGGGAATGTTTGTTCTCTTACTTCAGAGCTGCATTGCCCTTATGTCAGTGTTGGAAAGCTGACATAAAGGGTTAGGATTGCACCCTAAGTAAGACTTTGTGGAGGAGGGGCAAGGGTAGCGATGCGATTCCTAAGGGGGACAAGAGGGTTACAAATACAACTGGGAAGAACTTTGTGCTTTCTTATTTCTCAACATTCTAAGCCTCAGAAAGCCCTTCAGAGGGCTTCCTGGGTCTCCCCCACACCTCTTGGAGCCTCCAGCAGCCCTACCTATGTTAAAGTGAAAGCACCTCTCTTAGGGATGCAATCCTGGAGATCATGTTGCTGTCTTAGCCCCTTCCCCCTCCCCTTAAAGGGATGGAGGACCCTTTACACGAACTAGTGGGTTGTGACCAGTTTGAGAACCACTATCTTAGCTCATTAGAACAGCATCTTCTACTACATCTCTTACTTCCAAGCTAGCTTGTGTATGTTCTGGGAAATTACATTACAGGAGTTACTTTGTTTGCTAAACCTTTTAATATGGAATGGTCTTATTTAGTTATTTAAATTGTTCTATAGTGGGTTTTTGACCATATATTAGCTTATATGTCTTCAGGTAATTATTATACATTGTTTTCTTAATTGTTTGTTTTCTTAATTTACGTAATTTCCCTTGAAGAATGAAAACTATGTTAGACAATTGAGACAAATGGGTAGCATTTATAGTGGTTGATGTGGTTTGTGCTTTGATTTGCCACAGTTCAAGCAGAGGATGTTAGGAGAGATGGTTTTCTGCTCTGGGGAGTTGCTGTTTGGTGGAAAAACCTCAACTGAAAGTTATCTGAATTGAGTGTCAAATGAAATGAGACGGCTAGCAACTGTCTTGCGTATCTGAAGGAATTATCAGTCAGAAAGGAACTGTTGTGCAGGCGTTCTTTATATCACCTGACTGAGGTAGCAGATAGAATAACAGCTGATAGCAGTTTTCGCCTTTGTCTACTGGAAACTGTAAAAAAATAATCTGATTTAAACCTCTCTTAAATTGCCTTTTCTGTTAGAAGTTAAGTATTTGTGAAGTACTAGCTTTTAATTGGGTAGGTTTTACAATATATATATAATAGAAAACAGCATTTCTGAGTTGCTTAGTAGTATTTTACTAATCACATTCTATCTAGACTCTAACCTAGATACAGTTCCTGTGGAGCTCAAACTGTACATTATTGAAACCTCAGAGTTCAGGTTACAGGTTGCTGGTATTGTTCTTGATTTCAACAAAAACTTTGATGTACAGGTTGAGACTAATTATTTGCGTGGGTTCCGTTCCAAGCACTCATGTGGATAACAAAAAACGCACTATAGCAAATCAATTTTAAAAACGAAGTTTCTTTGCTCCAGTGATTTAAAAACAGCCTTGCTGACCTTTTGACTCTAAGATAAGAGTCATTTAGAATAATAATAATAATAAAACTTTATTTCTATCCCGCCCTTCTCTTCTCTATCCCGCTGAAGAGAATCCATCAGTGCTTCACCCAGCCCCTCCCTTCACCAATGCAAAATGATCACCTTTCTTTCACATGCTGGGTGGAAGGGAGGGGTCCGCAGGAGAGAGAAGGATTGATGGATTGTTAGCCTGCTGCCCCCCCTCTCATTAAGGAGGCTATTGTTAAAGGACTGTTCAGTTTTTTGAACTGATTTTAAAGGGATGCATTTTTCCCCTTCTCTAGGGATCAGCACATTCCTTCTCATTTGCAGGGGCCATTCGTGTTAAGTCAAATCAGTGTATAAAAAATCCGTGTATAAATAGGCTGGACCTATATAGTAGTCAATATACCATTCTCTGTTCAAATATCTGTAGTTATCAGTACATGAACTTCCAGAAGTTCTTTTTTTTTCCATATAGAAGATCTATGCGTAGTCTTTGTACAAATATGGAAATATCAGAGTTTATTTTTGAGAAAAGCTTTTCAGTGATGGTCTGAATGTCAAATGGTAGAATGGTTTCTACCTGCTTGTGTGCCAGTCTGCTGGAGAAGAGAATGTAAACTGCACATATGCAAAAAGTAGTACAGGGACTTGTTGGATCAAGAATGGCCAAACCTGAGGCTGATCCTTCTTGACCAGGAAGAAATAGGCTGGTGCAAACGTAGTTAGCGTTACAGGCTAATTTACAGTAGCAGAACTCAACTCCACTGTTGTAAATGCAGTGGCGCTGCTATAAATGGCCCACTGCTGCTGGGAACTTCAGAGCTGTCAATGCAAAGTATCAGCAGCTTTGCATATCCACCACTGACAGATGTGGCCCATGCCAAACTAGGTAACAGGAGGTTTGGGACAAGAGATGGGTAGATCTTGGCTACAAAGGGGGTGAATCTTGGCTGCAAAGATGCATGCTGGATATTATCCTCAATTTTCTAATTTGTACCATCCCTTCCTCTTCTTGGACATAACATGGCAAAATAGCTGGCATGGGTCTGAGAAGACCCATAGAGGATCAGGCGGCTTACTGGAAGGTAAGTAAAGTCTGATCCCCCCCCCCACATACACACCATAGTGTATAGTGCACACTCTGGCAGCATAGCTGCATGGTGGAATATGGTTGGAGAAACGGTGTAAAACAATTAACAGCCCAATCCTTTCTCCATGTCCTGCAATGCCCAAAGATATCTCTAGGTTTGGAAAATATTCCTTTGAAAGTTATTAACCTGTCCAACACATTATTTTTGAATTCCACAGAGCGGTCCATTTGCATAATTTGTTATTTTGTTCTCCACTTTTGATGAAAATGTTAGGTAAACCAAATATAAATATTTATACTGTCATCATGCTAATGTAAACATTCAAAAAATAGTCCTGTCTGTGTGTACATTAGGAACATCCATACTATGCATGCTTAATTCATCTTCTCTCTCTATTATGTGTGTGCAAAATATAACTACAGTTGGGGCCTCAGTATCAGTGAGGGATCCATTCTCGAACCCCCCGAAATCTGCGGTTTCAGCCCCTTAAAACCCTCTCGAAGGCTTTCTGAAGCCTGCAGAGGTGGTGGACATCCGCCTGCAGCCTCTGCAGGCTTCAGAATGGTTAAAAAGTCTGAAAAAACTACTTTTCTGTCTACTGCTACAGCAAAAGTTCTCATGCTTTCAGAGAAATTATATATTAGTCCTACGTCAAAAATATTTTGAGGAGAAAACCTCAAAGGTTGAGGTTTGGGAGAAAACCTTAAGATTTTAGTGTTTGTTTAGAAAAAAAAAGATCGTGGTGATTTCCCTTCTTCACTGAGAGTTATAAACAGTATTGCTAATGTGAAAACAAGTGGTGATGGTAAATCTGGTGATGGGGTAATGCATCCCTAATTAGTAAAATAGTGTCAACACTCTATGTTAATACTTCAGATATTTCTTGAATCTGAAGAAAAGCAGAAATATCTGTCAGTGGTTGGTGTTCTTATCTTGGTTATTGGATGTTACTTTGTTGTGCACAAGACCAGCAAGCAGCCTGCGCTTCCAAGCTATTTTGATCATTGGCGTTGGATTAAATTTTGCTCAAGTATGATTATGGTATATCATACTTGGTCATTTACTATGCTTAGATGATGGCTTATAATTATGAACTAAAATTTTGTGTCCCAGAAAATGAGACATTAAGAGCCTAGTCCTATACCCGTTGGTTCCACGGGGTGCAGTGGCACCAGAATGGCTACTGTTGCATCCAGCGGCACCACTGGGGCTACTGGAGGTAGGTCTCCTTGGGAGAAGAGGGCTTTTGTCCCCTTCCCTCTAGTAAGGGCACAGGGGCCACAGTGGGTCTCCTCCATTCTGCACTGACTGTTTTGCTGGTGTAGACTGAAGGAGCTCCACTTGCAGACTGGAGGAGTATAGAATCTGGCAGAGCAGTATAAAATTGGGCCCTGAGTGAGGCTGAGACAGCAATCCTGTATATGCTTGCATGGGAGTAAGTCCTATTGAATTCTAGGGCTTACTTCTGAGTAGACACACATATGCTTATGCTGTGAGTAGCTTTTACAGAGCTGACTTCATGTTGAAGAACAATACAGGTGGGGCTTTGATATCCGCAGAGGATCCATTATTGAACCCCCTGCAGATACCAAAAATCATGGATAATCAAAGCAATGCTCTTTCTGAAGCCTGTAGAGGCTGTGCACCAGAATGCCGTATATGGTATTAAAACATCATTTCTGGTTTCCCTTAGGAAACTGGAAGTAGTGTTTTTTGTCTGAAAAGATCATTCTGAAGCTTACAGAAGCCTCAGGCAAGATGCATGCAGCCTCTGTGGGTTGCAGAAAGCCCTCGGAGGCAACTGGAACACAGTTCCATTTGCCTCTGGAGGGCTCGGGTGGAGCCAAGTCTGACTCAGCGTGGGGACCCCCACCAGGGACAGATATAGGATCCGTGGATATAGAGGCCCCACCTGTACAGATTTTTCAGTATCATAACGTTCTTTATCAGAGCTCCAAAATGTATTCAAATAATAAAATAGTTAATGTGGGGGGAGGGGGTTTCAAAAACATCTCTAGACAGGAGATTTCTGATTACGGGGGGGGCATATCTGCAGATTCAGTTATCCAGGGATTGGGTCCAGACCCCCCCCCCCCGTGCGCTCACCCAAGCGCACGCCCTCTCTGGAAGCAGAAAGGAGGGAAACCTCTGAAGGGGAATTTGAGCTCAACAGAGACCGAGGATGTCCATCCCCGGCCTCTGCCAGGCTCGAACCAAGCTGGAGGGCTTCCCTGGGCCTCCTGATACCTTATAAGTCATTAAAAACATCACTTCTGGTTTCTCTGTGAAACCGGAAGTCATGTGTTTTGAGTTATACAGCTCAGTCTGAGCCCGGCAGAGACTGGGGACAAATGTCCTTGGCCTCTGCTAAGCTCAGACTTCCTCTGGAGACAAGGAAAGCAGAGGTCCCCTTGCCTCTGGAGGGGGGGAGGATGATGGCCCTCGGGCTGCGGAAACAGGCGTTCACCCATATCCATGGTTTCAGGTGTCAGGGGGAGGGTTCTGGAACAGAACTCCCGCAGTTTAGGGGGCATGCCTGTAATAGTTTAAGCATTAATGTAATTATGCTACCTTAGAAAATAGCATATTCACTGGATATTCACTTTGAAATTTGTCTTGGATTCTGTGTTGGTCTATGCACTTCTGTTTTTGCCGTATTGTGTGTGCATCAGTTCTAACTATATATACTGGGAAATTGTATATGACCCATAGTCCAGCTACTTCTGCTTCAGGAAGGATTAACAATTGGTAAAGAAAAACACAGCAGGATTCTTGGAGAAGAACATTTGTTTAACCCAGCCATTTTCAACAACTGTGCCGTGGCACATTGGTGTGTCATGAGCAGTCCACAAGTGTGCCACAAATTTGGGAGTAGGTCATTTATTAGTAGTGTCAGTGGGGGATGTGAGCCCCTCACTGGCAGTATGGTGTGCCTTGTCAATTGTCAAAAACCTGATGGTGTGCTTTGAGAATTTTAGTACCTTGTCAGTGTGCCATGAGATGAAAAAGGTTGAAAATCACTGGCTTAGAGCCCAATCCTGTGGAGGCGTGGCGCAGAACACAGTTGCAAACGTGCCGTAAGGGGCTTACTGCCGTTTGCAGGGCTTACTGCCAGGCTCCCACCAGAGGTGGGCGCCCGTGCTCCGCAGCTCAGTGGTGACTGCAACCGCCAGGCTGCAGAATGGGGAATGGGGCGTTCCCGGGGGCGTGGGGGAGGCGTTCCGGGAAGGGGGAGGCATGGTTGGGGGCGTTCCTGGGGGTGGGGGAGAGGCAGGTCCGTGAAGCCGAGCTCCGCAGGATCCAGGGCATTCGGGTAGGGCTGCTCGCCCGACCCGAGCGCCTTCACTTTAGTCCGTGACTTGAAATATCCAATTACAATTCTGCATCCTCCTGGCACAGGAGGGAAAGATCTTCCTGGGTGTTAATTCTTTCCTAGTTGGACAACATCATGGATTGCATCTTGGCTTGGCTGGCATCTTGCAAAGCCCAACTTGCATTTTGCATATCTTACACATCTTGCTCTCTCAGCCTAGCTGGGCAAGCTCTCTCTTACCCCATTTTTGGGAGCCTCGCCCCCCCAGCTTAGATAGGCTGGTTTGAAATTAACCAATGTTCAGATTTTCTACTTCCAAGTCAGGTGAGCAAACTGGACCAGTGACCAAGTCTGAACTAGGTTTTGGTCAAACTGCTGTTAGTGATAGCAGGCAAACATGGGATTCCTATTTACATTTGAAAGAGGAAGGCTGTGTGTGATATCTGACCTAGACCACTTGTCAGTTGCCTCCTCTTTGCCTTGTGACTGTTGTAGAGAAAGATGTGAACTGTTCATTAGCTACTGCTGCTTTAAGGGAAAATAGCTCAAACTGCTTTTGTGTATAGCAGAGGTGAGCAAAGTAAGGCCCTAGGGCTGCAGTTTTCAAACTCTCAGGGAGTTTGAAACCTGCAGTAAGTCCTTGCGGGGGCAGGGGGAGGCAGCGTGGGTGGGGGAAAGGCAGCGACACAATCCTCAGTATCGTGCCGCTCAGGAGGGCTGCAGGGAATGGGATGCACTCACCAGTCTCTGCAGCAGCCTGTTGGGGGTGCAGGGAGCTCTGCGTGAGCAGCTACAGGGCTCCCCAGCTTGTTAGAAGTGAAAGTGGAGCAGTCACACTCCACTTCCACTTCTGCTGACCTGGGGATCCCTGCAGACGCTCTTGCAAGGGTCCCAATACTCATTACAGGCTGCTGCAGCGACTGGTGAGTGCATCCTAGTCCCTGCAGCTCTCCTGAGCGGCACGATCCTGGGGATCGTGTCGCTGCCTCCTCCCTGCATCCCCCCTGTCCCCGCCTCTTAAGGGGAAAGAGGCCAGGGCCCTCTGGCTAGGGTGTCGCAACACCCCTGTCTGAAAACCTCTGCCCTAGATCTGGCCCACAAGAGCCTCCAATTCAGTTCTCCATTTGGTCCCCATCCATGGATAACAACCCAGCCCTCAGACTCTGCTTCCATATACAACACACACAGATACTGGCATTGCAGCCTTTCTCCTAGATATAGTATCAGAGGGTATATATGTATGTGCATATCAGCATTTGTACACATGTATGGAAGGCAAATGCCAACCAAACATGAGCAAATGTGAGTACTGTTTGGGAGGAGTACAGGTTTTAAAAAGTTGTTTGTACATGAAAGAGGATAGCTTCCTATTTTCATCCTCAGAACTGCTTCAATTCAAAAATGAGGTATGGAACAAACACACTAAAGTGGATAGTTAAAATTGTGTGCTCCAGAATTAATTAAATAGTAGAGCTAACAGCAAAGTTGTGATAGTAATTATAACAAGTATGCAGCATGACCCTCTGTACAATGATCCATAGACCAAAACATGTATCTAACCCTGGTATCAATTTTTGGGGTTGAGCTTATATTATTCTTAGTAGATAAGTACTTGACTCATGCTCAGATACCATCTCTTACTTCATATATTCTTGCAGCATCGATATCTTACTTCTCTTACTTCATATATTCTTGTAGCATAGATATCATGGATCAGAGGGGAGAGAGTAGCATGGTAGTTGCAGTTCCTCCCTTGTAAAGTACCCTAGAGGGCAGTGAGTACAAAAAGGATGCACTTGTTTTGCCTCTTTGGAACAGGATACAACAAAGCCAAGTCTCTGTGACTCCTAGATATGAACTGTAGGAAGTCCTGCCAAAATTTGTGACGTCTGAAGAAGAGCATGAAATTGAGTTGGGTTGCCCGTTTGAGCCAAATATTCAAGAAGCCAAGAATGATATTTTTATTCTATTATGGTGGCATCTGAGAAAGCAAGAATTTCTCCTAAACTATCCAGTAGAAATTAGGTGGTTCTCATTTAGACAGTTAATTTGGGAATGGATATTCCTTGCCCAGCACGGCTCTTTCTAGCTTCCACTTGCATGCTAGTTAAATTGTGTAAGGTTGCTGGAGCTCATCTGTGCAGAGGAATCCCCTGTACAATGTTCAGGGAATGGAAAGTAAGCACCCACACAATTAGCCCAGTGGGACAGAGTCCAAGACTCAATTGCCATTGAGTATGTTGGAAAGGAGAAGCCTTCATCTGGCACTGGCAGCATAGTCTATTCTTTCTGGGAAGAAATGTTGCTGTCTCCAGATTTCAAAGTATAGGTGCATAATAGACAGTTACTGGATGAATTATGTGGAGGAGATTTGGTGGGATGTGAAATTATACTATTTCTGTGAAAGTTTCTTTTGGTGCATGGATATATTGGCAAACTTTTAAAATTCAGATATGCTACGTAAATTATGCTTGCAAATGATACTCCAGTGAGCAGAATGGAAAAACGCTTGTTGAATTGTTGTACTAGGTATGTAGGTACTATCACAGAGGGTTGCAGTTAAATATCAAGGAAGAGCACTGTGGGCACCCCTTCCTTTGGCATTCCTTCCCAAGGGGGAGCTTGATGTTGAAAGGGGAAGTATAGGACATTGCCAGAGGTCAGGCTATTTAGAGTGAGGACAGGATACCTGCTGTCTGTCTATTGAGAGTTTTATTCAGGAATGAGTCCAACCACCAAGTCCTGCCAGTCTCCTAGTCCAGGAGTGCAATTACCCCAGCAGAGATGAGGAATGCTGAGGCTGTTCAAACCAACCTCTGGTAGCAGTGAAGTAGGCTGTCCAACCTACCAAACCCTGGTTTGGCCACTTAATTGGGATGGCCATGGAAGGTGAGAAGGGTTGGGAGTCACCTGGCTGCTTTCTCTCTTTCCCTACTCATCCCTTAGTCCTGGTGTCATCCGATTCCATGCTCCTGCTCCTTTCTCCTCCTCCTATATCCTCCCATTTTTGTGGGTCTTCTGTGTCTTTAGCCCCTCCTATCTTCCCCCCTGACCTTGCCTTGTTTTCCCTCATAACTCTTTTTCTTGTCTCCATTGAGCCTTTTCCCTGGCTGTCTGTTTCTGCTCCACTCCGCTTCATCTTTTTGAGCCTGCCAGGTTCTTTCTATGTTCTTTCCTTCTTCCCACCTCTCTGTACTGCTGTCTGTTCTGTTTCTCTCTATCCCACTACTTCTGTTCTCTTGCTTCTTGGTCCTCTTCCCCTGTCTGTCATCCTTTCTCTGTTCTCCCATCACTCTGAGCTCCTGCCTCTTCCTTTCTCTGGCTCACTTGCTCACTAGCTGCTCTGTCTGGTTTTTCCCTTGCCCCTTCATTTGTGTCATTTAAGCTACCCGTCCCCTTCTCTCCACCTCTACCTTTTTCCTGGGAACTCTCTGACCTCTTTGTCAGCTCTCACAGGCACATAGGTCTGCAGCAGAAATACTTTTTCCTTTGAGTTATTTGTCAGAACACTTCTCAATTGACCAGTTATTTTTAACTAGTCAAACGTATTCTCAACCCTAGGGCATGGGAAGGAAAAGAAGCAAGCTCAGGAGGGCATAGTGAATTATGGGGAAGCTTCAAAAGAGTACATACAACTGGATATGAATGACCAACCCCTGAACTTTTATTTACAGTACTCATAATGTTTATCCTATAGATGCAGTTCTTTGCAGAGCAGTATCTGTGTGTATCAACAAAGCATAAATATAGAGCCATTTGTTCTGTGATAGTTCCTGTGTCTTCCAAATATGGTATAATAGAATAAGAATAAAATTTTATTTCTATTAAAATGGAATTTGCAGCTGCAGCAGTACAACCTTCACTGAAGAAGCGTTTTCTAATATAACTTTAGATAGATCTTTATGTTATAATTATTCAGGACTTGCTAAATTGCTTATCCTCTGGATCAGTTGTATTTTGTGTAGCAATCTGGAATTTCTTTTGGGCCTGGCCAATTTTTCTAATCTCCTAAAATAAAACCTATTGCCTTTGCATCATATAGATTCTGATTTCACCTACACTTACGTGCATATGCAAAAAGAGCGTGTATTTTTCAGTTTGTCAATGCCCAAATGCATTTTAGTCACTCTAGTAGACATCTGTACTGGCTGACTTTTAGGGGCTGTGCTTAAGAAACTGCGAGCCCAATCCTATGCCTGTCTACTCAGAAGTAAGTCCCATGATAGTGGGGCTTATGTCCATGAAAGTGTGGATAGGATTGTAGCCTTCGTGGTTTATGTGTGATGATTGAAACCTCAATGGTGGACTTGTTTTAAGGTCAGAAATGGGTGGGTGTGTCGTTAAATACTGTATTGGATAAAGATAATAAATAGTAGCAACAGAGTGCTAGAAAAAAGAGAATATATGTTGAAGAAGCTTAAAGAAATAAGAAAATGAGTGTCCTGAGAACTTGAAAGGAAACCCTAATAGGGTAGGTGAGATTAGAAGCAATTTTTGTCAGTGAAATAAGAACAGTTGAGTAGACCGTGAAGAAGGAGCAGGTGAAAATAGAGCAGTAGTTCTGAAACTTCCAGGGAGTTTGAGAATCCTGGTAAGTCTTTGCAGGAGTGAGAGGAAGGCAGGGATGCAATTCCCAGGATTGTACCACTTCTGGGGCGGTTGGCGAGTTTATTTACCTCCTGTAGTGCCTGCTCAGCAGGGTTCCCCAAGCCTCTGCAAGTGAGAAAAAAGTGATTGGAAACAACTTCTGGTTTTGCAGTTGAAAACCAGAAATGGTTTCTGGTCACTTTTTTTTCTCACAGAGGCTTGGGGAGCACTGCGGAGGGCTCTGCGGGTCCCTTTGCATCCCCTGGAGGCCAGTGCTACAGGAGGTAAATAAACCTCCCCAGCAGTGGTTTGATCCTGGAGATTGTGTTGCTGCCTTGTCCTTCCCCTGCGCCTTAAGGGACCAAAAGCAGTGCTTCTCAGGCCAGTGCATCACGACCCACCAATTTGAGAACCACTGAAACAGAGAATTGGAAAAGAATTCTTGAATCAAACAGCAGAAGATTCAATGCAGAAAAATGTTTCCTTACAGAAAAAGAATAAATGTATAAATGTAGAAGTATAAATGTAGAAGATTAGTATAGTATAATCTTTGGATATAACAGGTAGAACTCACAAATAAAACGTAGTAAGTGAAGAATTAACTCAACTTGGGAGTTGGTGTACTGAATAGAATACCTTTCATAGTGATTAAAGGCATTGGACCAAAGAGTGAAATGAAGCTTTGTGTCTTATCTTTGTGTTATCTTTACATGTGATCACCTTGCTCTTCTTACCCTATTCTTATAAAGAAGTGCTTTTCTATATTTAGGAAATGTGTAATGGTTGTCATGGCTTTCACAGATATTATAAATTGTGCCTCTGTTCTAAACTTGGCCTGCTTTGCTCACCTGCTTTACTTTTTCTGCTTGCCTTCTAGTGCTTCTATCATCAGTTTCCTTACAAGTTGCACTCCTGACTTGGGAATAGCAGTTGGTAGTAGAGCTGCATGTACAGCTCTTGTGTGTATTGTTCTGCCCTTACTTGAACTCTTATAGAACCAAGAACTTGGTGATATGGAACTGTTTATGTGGCTTTGTCTTTTGTCCTTTGAACCGCTGTTTAAGGATAGTGGGGAGTCACATGTGCTGCTTTCACAATGTTGCACCTTGTCAAATAGGGCAACTGTATGGGGGCTGTGTGTATGTGATTTTGTTTCTGTTGATGTCAATAGCAAGGTTGCTCTGTATAATTGTTCACCTCAGGCAAGCAGGTTCTAGTAAACAATATAATAATCAGCAGGTATTGACACATGTTAAACAAAAATACTTCAAAAGCAGTAGTGAAACTTGCTCGTTTACACAGGCAGATACACAAGGCAGAAAATGCAAGTGTAAATTCTGCCTTCTATATTTTCTATATATGGATATTAAATTCCACTGTAGTATAGCATTTCCTTAACCTAGAGGCTTTATTTTGGGTTGACCATTGAGTTTTTGAGAGATACATTTTATAATGATTGTTCTGTTGGTTAGGGAATAGGAGGATTTTACAAATCTGAATTTCCTAATGGCTCTTTCTTGAAATTGTTTGTGTTGTAGATGATGAGGTTTTGAAATATTTTGATAAACTGCAAGGGAGGCAGAATAGAGTGCCTACTACTATTCTTATTTGGTATGGAAAGCTAGTCTTGTGCATATAGGACAACTGACATTGTAGTCTGCAGCTTGCTTAAGTAGGTCTGGTCATACTGCCTAGTTGAGCAAAGTGCCTAATTTTTGACAATGGAGAACATTGCTGTTTTCTCTATTCTTGTACAAAACTGGTGCCTATTTGAAATATTTTTGAAGCACAGATGTATCTCTAGACCAGGGGTGCTCAAAGTTTTTGGCAGGAGGGCCACAATATCTCTCTGACACTGTGTCAGGGGCTGGAAATAAAAGAATTACCGTATTTTTCGCTCCATAAGACGCACCTGCCCATAAGACGCACCTAGTTTTTAGAGGAGGAAAACAAGGAAAAAAATATTCTGAACCAAATAGTGTAATAAAATATTTAATAAACTATAACAGAATAACATTTGAACCATGTAAAGTGAACAGCAGTCAACAGTGGCATTAACAAATGGAGAGACTTAAAGGTTTGAGTACTCTAGTTTTCTGGAAACCCCAAGAACTCATCATCGCTAGAGTCAGAATTTATGAAGCTCACAAAAGCAGGTGCACACAAATAGGGGATCACATCATCTTTCTGCTACAATGATGTTCTGCCAAATTCCAAACCACTGGGCCTCGTGCCCGCTTAAGGCTGATCAGTCCCCCTTGTGCAACTCACCAGTGCAGCAAGCAAAAGTGAGTCCAATTCCAGTCCACAGATGCCAAGTAAATCAGTCCCATCAATCAGAGTTACCAAATCAGAGTCCAGAGCCAATAAGCCAAATTACAGTCCAAGGTCAGGTTCCAGGTAGGTCAGTCAAATCCATCAGGGTATCCAAGTCCAGTCACAATCCACAGTCAGATTCCAAATTCAATAAACCCAGTCAGTCTCCTCCCCTACCTCCAACCTGCACTCCTTCAAAACCCACAAACCCTTTCTGCCTCTGGTACTCCTTATATCCCTGAGGGCCCTATTGCCTTCCAGTGGCTGCAGCTGTGCAGCACACTCTGCTGGATGCCCAGGCCTTACCCTTAAAGGGGCCACTGCTGACACCACATCTACCTCCTCACCAGATCTTCCTCGATTCCAATACAAGGGGGGGGGGGAGCAGATCTCTATACAGACCAGTGCAAAAACAGGGGAAAGGTGTGGGGAAGGGAAGATCTCTGTATAGACATCACAGCAAGACCAGTGCAAAACCCCTTGCACACAGAACCAACAGATGGAAGTGGGGGGGGCGAAGATCTCCATACATACCAGTGCAAAAGCAGGGGAAAGGTGGGGGGGAGGGAAGATCTCTGTATAGACATCACAGCAAGACCAGTGCAAAACCCCTTGCACACAGAACCAACAGATGGAAGTGGGGGGGGGCAGATCTCCATACATACCAGTGCAAAAGCAGGGGAAAAGTGTGGGGAAGGGAAGATCTCTGTATAGACATCACAGCAAGACCAGTGCAAAACCCCTTGCACACAGAACCAACAGATGGAAGTGGGGGGAGGCGAAGATCTCCATACATACCAGTGCAAAAGCAGGGGAAAGGTGTGGGGGAGGGAAGATCTCTGTATAGAAATCACAGCAAGACCAGTGCAAAACCCCTTGCACACAGAACCAACAGATGGAAGTGGGGGGGGGCGCAGATCTCCATACGTACCAGTGCAAAAGCAGGGGAAAGGTGTGGGGGAGGGAAGATCTCTGTATAGAAATCACAGCAAGACCAGTGCAAAACCCCTTGCACACAGAACCACACAGAACCGTCAGGTGCTCACTCCCTGGGCTCCCTGGGCTCACTCCCTAGGCTCCCTCCCTGGGCTCACAAGCCTGCCAGGGGCTCACTCCTAGGGATGCTTGGATGGGAGAGAAGCCTGCGATTGACTCATTTTGCATGGAGATCGACTGGTAGCTCTCAATCGACATAATGAGCACCCCTGCTCTAGGGGCTTGCTCAGCAAGACTGCCACCCCACCCACGCTTTCCTGGGAGTGAGCCCCAGTGACGCTGAGACTTACTTCTGAGTAGACAGGAGGGTTTGCTCAGCAAGACTGCCATCCCACCCACACTTTCCTGGGAAGGTGAGCAGAGCAGAGCGGGCAGGGGGCGGGGCCAGGGGCGGAGTTTTTTTTTTTTTTTTTTTGCAGTATTTGCTCCAGAAGACGCACACACTTTCCCCCCCACTTTTTTGGGGGGAAAAAGTGCGTCTTATGGAGCGAAAAATACGGTAATTTACATTTCAAATTTGGATAAATTTACATAAATATATTAGAGACGGAAAATGAATGAATGAGTTAAATCCAGTTTATGATTCCATTCACCCTAATTGGGGGGGGGGGGAGATCTTCATGCCAGTTTATGATTCCATTCAAGCTAATAAGGGGGGGGGAGAGATCTTCATGCCAGTTTATGATCCCATTCACCCTAATAAGGGGGGGAGATCTTCATGCCAGTTTATGATCCCATTCACCCTAATAAGGGGGGGAGATTTTCATGCCAGTTCATGATCCCATTCACACTAATACTGGGGGGGGAGATCTTCATGCCAGTTTATGATCCCATTCGTACAAACAAATGGGGGGGGGAATCTTCCACACTTTCACACACATACACCTGCCTGCTCGCCTGCCCCCTCGCCCTTCCTCCTTCCCTCCCTCATTTGCTTGGGCGGTTTGTGCTCCTGCCTGGCCGCCCACTCGCCCGCTTAGCTGCCTGCCTGCTCCTGCCTGCCTGCCCACCTAACTGCCCTTCCTCATTAGCTAGGGCGGCATGTGCTGCTGCTGCCTGTCTGCCTTCCTGGCCAGCCAACCAGCCCTCCCTCCCTCCCTCAGAGACATGTGCTGCAGGCTGAGCTCTCTCCCTCCTTTGGAATCTCTCTCTCTCTCTCTCCTGCAGTCCCCTGGCTCAGGTTGCAGGAGGGGAGGGGAGCCGAGCCCAGCTGAGCCCCATGTGCAAGGCAGGGAGAGACCTCCTCCTTTCTCCCCCCCCCAGGGGATCTCTCTCTCCTGTGCTCCCCTGGCTCAGGTTGTAGGAGGGGAGGGGAGCCAAACCCAGCGGATTGTAGCCCAGCCCAGTCCAGCCCATGGGCAAGGCAGAAAGAGACCAGCCGGCAAGCACACAGGTTTTTTTATAGTGGGAAGTAACGCAAGACCTGCAAGTCTCACATTACCTTCCCACTATAAAAGGCCCTGCACACACACTGGGCTTGTCTTCGCTGCCACTGAGCTCAGCGGCAGTGAGGGAAAGTAAGGCGTGGAGCTCCTGCGGTGGGCCAGCACAGGCTGGGGTGAGGGCCAAGTGCCCATTGGAGATGAGGGGACCCCCTGGGGGCTGGATGGTGACCCACAGCGGACCGCAAGTGGCCTGTGGGCTGGGTTTGGGCATCCCTGCTCCTGACTTATGGTGCACAGTCCTTTATCGTTGCAGCACTTCAGTGTCCAAAATATTTTTTTTGATTCACAGAAGGATTTCAGTGTATGTACATGTAATGGAAAATCTGAGATGCAGACTTAGCAGTAAGATTCCAGACATTACTCCAGAATGTGTGTTTAGTGAAGTTATACTGTGTTCAGTGAAGCTTACTCCTTAGGAAAGTGTGCTTAGATCAAATTGCAACTCAAGTTATATGTTCTACAAGGACACTGGTATAAGTTGAAAACTGAACGTAATATCCAGAGAATCTCTTATGCAACTTTTTTCATCTTTTTACAAACTCAGTGTATTTTGAAACCCTAAGAGACTGAAAGTAGATAGAGAGCTTAGATTTGCTGTTTCTTATAACAGTTACAATTGTATGTGGACATAATATATATATATGGCTACATCCTTTCCTGGCTTGCCAATACACTTGATACAGAAACCTCTAGAACTTTGGCACACACTGTTTGTCTGAATGTTAATAACAATGTTTTCAAGGCCCTCTTTTTCAAAAGCTTATCACATGATTTTTATGCACAATTGATCTCTTTTAATCTGTCTGGTTTATCTGGCACAAATGTCTGAGTATGGGTGACAGGAATTTGTGTAGTATGTTCTGTATATAGTATAGTAGTACTCTAATTATGCTGTGTAATTGTTGGAATAAAATTATTGAGTTTTGCAGCAAATGAGACTATTGGTTCTAGAGAACAGGTTATGGGCAAGAAAACAATATCATAATTGTGCGGTTGCCTATCTTGAACCAACTATTTGTATTGACCATCTTTCTAAGAATGATATGTTGGGGATAGTGAGAAAGAAAAGACTCAATTTGCAGCACATTTTTATTTTTGAGGCTTAAAAAATGGATCTGAGACATGACAGAGGATAGCAATGTCTGGAGCCCAGAGGATAATTTAGCAATATGTGGACTACCCTATTGTGTAAGGGTAAATGTTCGCTGATGTGACACAGCTCCTCATAAGGAGCTGCCTTTTTCACTCTGTGCTATGACTCTGTATGAAATTGCTTATTTTTATGCCAATACAGGTAAAGTAATAAAGGTAAAGACATGATAGAGGCGACCACATTTTTTCATATTTCTGCCCAATTTGTGTTTAAAGTGTGGGGTTTTGATTTGAATGTTGAAAGGGGTGCAGTGTAATTGTGGGTAGCTTAATTGTCCTCATCTTACCTTCTTGTCATTGGTCCCTGTCAGGGAAGAGGACCCCTGAGAGAAGGCAGGCTGACTGAGGGGAGTTGTGTCTAGTGGTTAGCATGCATACATCGCTTCCTGCTCTCTGATTTCCCTTTACCCAGACTAGTAGCTAATCTGGGGAAAACTTTATAATTTTTATCCACTGAGAGACTAGTTTTATCCTCTTTATGTAGTTTTATCTGCTACAGAGACCTGGCCCGGGGGGGGGGGCATATGGGGAAAAAAGAGCACTGTGTTCCCAGAAGAGCACTGAACTCTGGGGTTCTTCTTAAAAATCAAAACTATGGCAGCATCTGCAGGATGAAGAGATGTGAACATGGAATAGGCAGACATAGTCAAAATGTAAATACCTGGTATGTCAAAAAAAGGTACGCACATTTTAATGAGCTCTGCTTCATACGTTCTTCAAATACAGGTACTCTGTCCTGTTGTCGTCGTCCCCCCAGAGGAAAACAGTTTAAATAGTGCAGGCAATTTCACTTACTCAGTATATGCCCAATAGTTAGCTTAAAAAAATGAGAGAATGCAGCTGCTGTTCCCTTAGTCATCTCAGCATCTCACAGCATCTGACAAGGTACTACAATTGTCAAGCCACACCATCAGTTTTTTGACAGTTGACAAGGCGCACTATGTTATTGGTGGGGGGGTTCACCCCCCCAGTGTCCCTACTAATAAGCGAACCTTCCCCAAACTCCCATGGCATACCTGTAGACTGTTTGCGGCACACCAGTGTGCAACAGCACAGTGATTGAAAATGTCTGATAAAGTGTAAGCTGGGGATGCTCTCTTTACAATTACATTTTAACATGCATTGTTTCCATCATGCTCTTGAAATTAATATTGGAAAATTGAATTGTGCTTTGTCACAAAGGCCAAATTCAAATGGAAACCTTGGAATTGGGTCAGTAGACATTGGCCTTTTTGCAGAAGAGAATGTGTTGCAAATCCTCAGCTTCTTATAGGCTCATTCCTTTCTAGTTAATCTTAAGCAGAAAGAAAATAAGAATTTTAAAGATACTTTAGGGATAGATTTAAATTTTTCTTTGCAGTTTCTCCATAATGCAGAGTTGTAACTGTAACCTTAGACAAGCACATGCATAGTCAGTCTCCATGTTAAGCTCCTGCATCTGTAGTTGTGCTTTAAGATATTATTCTGATTAAGGGTACAATCCTATATACACTTTCCTAAGAGTGAGCCCCATTTAACACAATGGGATTTACCTCTGAGTAGACATGTATAGGATTGTACTGTAAGTTAGCCATCCTTTCTTGTTTGAAACATGCATCAAACATTGTAAACTTTTCTGCTACTGCTTTTTATAGTTCTACTTCTTAAGAATTGAAGCTCAGCATGCTTTATGCTAGGATGTGAAAGTTCTGGAGTGACTTTTGGCCAGTTCAGACATTGCATAGAGCCATGGTTTATCTCAACTGTGGTTTGTTTAAGAATTGGCACCTCAAATTATCACCCAATCCTGGCTTGTTCTCTCATCCTGGTTTGTTTTGGCTGCCCTTTCCACCTGTCCTCTGATGAAGTTCCTGGATATAATCCAAAGCTTCTTGTTCTTTCCCAGCAGATGGCAAAGTATTGCCTCATAGGTTATATTCCTTGTCATCTGTTAGGAGGAGAAATGTGGTATTGCAAGCCAATCACTAGTTTCTTTGAACATTTCTGCCTGTTCTTGGCTCAGTCATATTATTATTATTAACAGTATTTATATACCACTTTTCAACTAACAGTTCACAAAGCGGTTGACAGAGAAAAATCAAATAACAAATGGCTTCCTGTCACAAAAGAGCTCACAATCTAAAAAGATGCAAAAGAATATCAGCGAACAGCCACTAGAAAAGACACTGCTGGGGAGGGCCAGTTATTCCCCGCCCTGCTAAACAAAAGAGAAGCACCCCTTGAAAAAGTGCCTCCTACCCAGTTAGCAGGGGTAAGTAAGTAGAAAGCACAGTTCTTCTACTTTTCCCCTTCCAGGAAACACTTAACTCTTTCTTGCCTGTTCCACACACTAAGCACTTTATAACCTCTCCAGTGTTGGTTAATGTGAAACGGAAAACTTTTTGGAGTTCTTTAAACAACTTTCAAAGTCATACTCTCATCACTTTTGAATTTTGGGAGTTTGAAAGAATAAGTTTTGAGATGAGACACCTTTGATTTCTTTGTGTTTGTTTTAGTTTGACAGAAAAACAGTGAAGCTGCCTGCCCATATTGTATATTTCAATGAGAGGATGTGAACAGAGATGATGGTCGGAAGACAAAGAAGGCATGGATTGTTCAGCAAGAGCAGCTTTCAGTTTAGAGCAACTCTGTTTTACTGCCAATCCAAATTGACATCTCTGTAAACACCAGCTTATGCAAAATAAACACCAAAATAATGCAAAATCATAGCTAGGGCAAACTCTGCTTAATGAACTAACTTCAAATCATGGGTTCAGACTATGCTTTAATCCTGGTTTGTTTACCTGAAATAATCCATTTCTACGCCAATCTGTTGGTTCAGTTGAATATGGAAACTTATATTCTCAAAGTCATTGTCTTTTTATTCATTGAGTAGAATTGTACTAGCTTTTTCAGATTTATCGTAGGTAATTTATCATGATTTATTGAAGTTAATATAAAACATTTCAACTTTCATAGTACTGTACAGTTTCACTGTTAATATTTGAGTTTTTTGAGCTTCAATTACTTAAGCTTGAGTTTCAATTACTGCTTACTGCATTAACGGAGATGGTATTTCCATGCTTACAAGTAGACCATGCCAATAAGGAAATGATGGCTCCTGCTGATAATTTTTTCACATGTTCATTTAAACGTGTTTGTTTAGAATAACTATGCTTGCTTGGTAGACAATGTTATTGGCATATAGGCAACTTTAAGTGACTGTTGGTTTATTGTTTCACTTGAAATAGCTGTTTCTTATACTTCATGGCATCAGCAGATATTTTCTGAATTTGTCCTCTCTATGTAATAAACTCTTTTGTAAGAGTCATAGTCCTACTCCCTGACCCCGCAGGATACAGCAGTGGCCATTTTGAAAGCCAAGACTTCATGTATTCATCACATATTTTCTCTTTTCATCTGTTTGAAGAACAGAAGACTGTCTTTGCACTGTTTTGCACCAGAAGTGCACTGAGAAATTCTGGGTGATTGATCACTTTCCATGTTATGTTTCAGCTTTTTTACTGTGCTGGTTTTCAATCACTGGTTCATAGATGAATTGATGAACAAAAACTAGCTATTGGTGGGGCTTTCACAGCCAACTAGCTACCTCCCTTCCTGCCTTGCAAGGCATTCTGGAGCATGACCTGCCTTTTTCTGCATTATTCCATTCTTTTTCGAGTACCCCTAAAGGTCCTGTTGAGTGTCCTTGGGAGTACGTGAATACCAGGTTGGAATCCACTGTTTTACTGGTATGTTGTTTAAAGTGCACTTACTCTGTTTACAAAAGGTGGTGAAGACCAGAATTTAAAAAGAATAAAAATGTATCTTATGATCTTTTACTATGTTTTTAATAAATTAGAGACTACAGTTCTTAGGTAACAATTAGTGGTAGGTTATTTTTCAGGATCTGGTCTTGGGTAAAATCAGACAAAACTATAGACACCCCCCTAAGTTTAACCCCCGACTTATTTGAGGGTCATAGAAAATTCCATGATTGTTGGCTCAAAACCTGCCCTCAACTTATCTGTGGGGTAGGTGGGCGTCTACGGCAAGTTCCTTGCTTTTGTGCTGTTTATGAGCATGCATTAAGAAAAATAGACAGAACTATGGTAACTTTCTTAGGTATATCTTAGCACTGAACAGGAGCAAAGAAAAGTCAGTGTAGCCTGTTCATGTTAATGTCATTAAAAACTGTAACAATAGTTAATAGTAATAGCTGTAACAATAACAAAACTGTAACAATACCTTTAAAAACTGTAACAATAGCAGTACTTTTTCATCCTTCTCTTTGCAAAGCTGTGGGTGACTGTATCTCTCCGGTGTAGCACATGAAGTGGTGTTTCCATTATCTGTCAGGAAACTGAGATTGCTGTGTGGAAACTTGAGTCTTGGTATATGGAACTAAACTTGTACTTTGTAATTTCTATTTTTGGGATATAATAGTTTTCATTTTACCAGTTATAGAAATATCATTTAAGGGTTGGTCCATGCAAGGTATGTATCTAACTTGATCATTCATCCTTTGTGGCTCAGTTGTGTGTTTGCCTCAGTTTTCAATAACGCATAGCCTATAGGGTATATATTCATTTTGCAGTTTGTTGTGCACATCTGCATGTGGCTTACCCAGGTATTATGAAAAATTTAATGAAGTTTTATAGCTAAATACAGACTGGAAAAAAGTGATGCATCTCCAGGATACATTTAGAGCTTTTTGTAATAGCAGTATGGAATACTCTCATGCTAATGATACTTTGTGGAGTTTGTTATGCTTTTTGGGTCTCAGTTCCTCCGCCTCCCCCACCCACAGAAATTCAGCTACATATTGACTCTTGCACAGTTGTAGCAAAAATTAGTTTCTTGGGCACTGCTGATCAAGGGTAAAGTGTTGTTGGGAAATGCTTGAGATTATGATACACACCTGAGGAATGTACTTGCCTTTCTAGTAACAAAATTAAGGAATATTTATACATTGTCATGAAACAATGTTGAAAGGATATACCAGCTTGTCTTTTCAGCAGCTTGTTTGGAAACATGCTAGTAACATAAATTGGATAAAATCTGATAGTTTTCTTCTGCCTAGCAATTGACTATAACAGTAAAGAAGTTGGTTTCTTGCTGAATTGTTATAGTTTGAACATGCAGCAAAGCAGAGAATGTTAACATGGATTCCAGGAATAAATGCACTTCAAAAACATGTAAAAATTCATTGGAATTGCATAGAGGCGTGTTTCAGAAAAAAAAGTTAATGTGTCACTTTGTATAGTATTGGTTCATTGTGTAAATGAAACACAGTCAAAATGGTTATGTTTGTCTGTCTTAATGAAAATTAAATGTGCTTACATACTGCTACAATTTATTTCAATTTTAAATGATGGTAAAAAGGTTTTATGAACTTTGAATAATAAAGCCCCCTATAAAGATGTAAAAAAAAAAATCAAAATTTTGAAATCAGTAAAAATGATTGTCAGAGAAGACTTTTTTGATATAGCAATCACATTCTTGTTATAACTAGGGGTTTTGGGGGGATTTTTCCCCAAAATTTCTTGTTTAAAATAGCAAATTGTGGTATATATTTTTGTCCAAATTCTTATTCAGCACAGTACAAGCAGCACAATAAACATTTCAGCTGTGAACTCTGTATCATTTTAGACCTGTTACCAAACATATATACATACATATTAATTGATTTTCCAAACTTCTCAAAAGTGCAGCACCACATAGACAAGCATAATTTTTTTAAGGTAGGGAGGCGGTCCCCAGGATTGCGTCCATTTCGGGGGGGTGCTTGTCACTTACTTTTAGAAGGCAAGGCTGCAGGAGGTGCTTTGCACCCGCTTTTAGTGAAAGTTCCAAGCCTTGAGGACTGCTGTGCAGGGCTGCGCAGGGCTCCCTGCACCTCCTGCAGCCTGCTGCAGTCCTGCCTTCTAAAAGTAAGTGACAAGCACCCCCACTCGTCCCCCGCTTAGCAGCTCGATCCTGGGGATCGCGTTGCTGTCTTAGCCCCTCCCCCACAAAGACTTACTGAGGGAGTAAAGCTCCCTCAAAGTTTGAGTACCACTGCTCTAGCAGATACTTTAGCTGAGCCATTCCACCATCAGAAACACTTCAGGGGCTTGCTGCCTTAGTGAAAACTACTTGTGGATTCATCAGAATTAAGTGGTGTTAGTTCGTGAAATGAGTAGTTTTTCATGTTTTGATCCTATTATCATATTGCAATTTGAACAGAAATTCTCATTATTTTGTGTTCCGTGTTGGTCACTGAGAAAAACACCCCAGTTGTAGCTTTTGGTGGAATGCAGCCATTCATATTGACAGTTAACATGCTCTCAGCAACCATTGTCTTATACCAGTGGTAATACAATTACAACCTTACCTCTGTGAAGACCACCTGCATTGCTGGCACGCCAGCTGCAAATGTACCTGGGTTGTGTGTTTCTGGCCACAGTGATCCATGCAGTGGTAGCATCGAGATTGTAACACTACAGGTCGAACCTTGTTATACACTGATTTTTTTATACACTGATTTGACTCAACATGAATGGCCACTGCAAATGAGAAGGAATGTGCTGAGAAGGGGAAAAATGCATTCCTTTAATACCACAGTCTTAAAAAAACTACTTTTCTTACTGTTGTAGAGAGACAGTCATGCAGGCAATCATTCCATTCTTCAGCTGAGCCAGGTGGTCATCTGCATTTCTAATTGCTGACTGCTTCTCTATAACTGTAAGAAAAGCTATTTTTAAACTGCAATTGAAAAGAGATGTACTTTTTATTTTTTTTAAACTGCTTTTATTTAACACACTTTATGGTATCAGCAGAGAGTCTCGGGAACAAACCCCTGGGGATGTTGAGACATGACCTTATACTATTAGAAGCAATGGAGGGGCAAGAAACCAGAAGTGGGTCTTTAAATCTATTTTGCCATTGCTTTTTTTAATCCATGGATTTTTTTTTTATCCACTAGGGGTTCTGGAATAGAACCCCAGTGGATAACGACCTGTATTTGCTGTTGGAACATGCTTTACTTGGGCTGCCCTTGAAGACGGTTCAAGATCTGCAGTTAGTGCAGAATGTGGCAGCCCATGTGATTGCTAGAGTTAGGCAGTTCAACTCTTGTTGTGCCACTGCTCCATCAGCTGTACTGGCTGCCAAATAATTTCCAGGCACAACGTGATGTGCTGGTTTTGATCTTTAAAGCATAAACTTTAAAGGAGCAGGAGGTCTGGTCTAGAGGGTAGATCCTCCGTCTGCCTGAAGATAACATCCATAAGGTTGCCAGTTCGAGGCCACTGGCACCGTGCGACCTTGGAGCAGCTGACAAGCTGAAGCCGAGCAATTCCATCTGCTCTGAGCGTGGGAGGATGGAGGCCAGAATGTGAAGCCAGATCAGAATGAAACACCTTGAATGTAGTCGTTCTTGAAAGAAAGAACCTTCTTTGAAATTGTAAAAATCCCTATTTAATAGGGATTTAATAAAGCCTGCCTATGTAAACCGCCTTGAATAAAGTCTTGAATAAAGACCAAGAAAGGCGGTATATAAATACCTGTTGTTGTTGATGATGATGATAATAATAATAATAATAAACTCTTTCAGAATTAGTTGTGGGATTTTATTTATTTTTATGTTACCATCTGTAGATAAACTATAGTTTCGCCAAGTCTGTCTGAAAATAGTTAGATAATAGGAATTTGTCTCATCAATTATATGAAGCATGCAGTACTTATTTAAGATACTATTAACGTAGTGCAGCTTTTCTTTGACCATTCCCTTTAACTTGAATGTATGGGTCACTGAAGCTCAGCTGGTTATTTGCTAGATTCTGCAGAGTTGTTTTACGTATTATGAGCAAGCAATATGAGTTATTTGCAAAATGTGTAATGGTGGAAATTGTGCAGGTATGTAGCTTCTCAATTTTGTTTCTACTAGAGAAAAAGAGAAAAGGGATTGCTTCCCTAAGTAAATATAAAAATAGACCTTTCTCCCTAAAATAATGTACAGAGTATCCTAATTATTCCAAGCACTAATCTTATATTTCTCTTCTTTTTTATGTTTTCTGTTATGTGGATATGTTGACAATCCTGTGTTGCTGCTGTTGTATTTTCATCCTGCAGAAAATCACCGAAGGTAAGTGAATGGATGACTTCTGATTCTGCTTATGTTGGCTCTTATATGTTCTTCTTATACTGTTGCTCAGTATCTTCTGCATGTGCTTGTAAAAACACATATGGCCTTCACAACATTTTTGCCTTCTTTATGTGTACCCTTAGGACACAACCCAGCATTTAAGAGCTATTTTCAGTTCACTTTTCAATTAAAACCTATGTGTTCTAATGTGACTTAGGGGTTCTTACTGCATTATTTGTCCCTATTCAGGTTCTTAAACAGGGTACAGGAAAAAAAATCTGGAAAATGGATAGTGAAGTCTGTTTTTATGAATAGTTTCATGTGCGTTCATTGGTAGTCAAATAAGATTGATGTGCATGTTCAAAAGGCTGCTTTGTCAGATATACATACTGAATTATTTCAGTGTTACTTAGGTTACAAGTTGATGTAGTAATTACCAAAATGCAGTGCATTTGGACCTGTCTGCAGTTGCATATAGAACTGACTTGATTTCTGATGCAGGCATATACAGTTGCTTACCATCTGGCGTCAGTATCCACAGGGGTTCTGTTCCGGAACCTCCTGCAGATACCAAAAGCCATGGATACTGGGGTTGCCATTTAAATGCTTTTAAAGTGAAAAAAGTACACCAAAATAGCATTTCTTACCTTCGTGCTTTCCACCCATACAGTTTCCAAGCCTGACAGGGTTAAAAATAGCTCAAAAGATGCACTTCTAGGTTGCACAGAGGTTTGTTGTTCTTCCTAGCATCGCCCCAGAATGCATATTGAGTTAAATTGGTGGTTGCTGAGGTTGCACTTGTATATGAGTTACTCAAGATCTCCTTCCATTCTACCTTTTGTGTGTGTGTGTGTATATGTGTGTGTGTGTGTGTGTGTGTGTGTGTGTTTCAAGATTAGGAAAACTGCATGCATCTTACATTTGAATTGCATAGCTCCTGGAGGTTAAAAGCACACATGATTTCAAGACCAGTATTTATGACATTTAAATGGGTGACTAAGAGTCAAAAAAAAATCAGCATAGTTGAAGGCCAGCTATGTATCCCAAAATGACTTTTTTGTCTTTAAAATCCACTGCAAGGAATGGGGATGCTTTGGTTTTGAATGGAACCAGCAGCTCAAGGGGAGTGGTGTCTGACCTTTCCCCTGCTTGATTTTTCAAAACTTCGTTGGCCTTTCTCAAAGCTGCTGTTGGCCCTGCTAGGAAGAAAATATGAGCACAACATAGGAGTCTGGATATTTTTATCATGGCAGTGTTAATAGCAGCCTGGAGATGGATTTAAATTGAGAAAATAGCCTTTTCCGCAGAGTTGCCGCTCTGTTAAAATCACTGCTCCATTCATTTGTTTTAAAAGAACAAAACAGCATCATATCTTGTTTTGGCCAAGCTAAGGCGTCAGACCTTCCAGGATAAATCTGTGATCATCAGCATCTGGATTGGTCATAGATGTGCCTCCAGCAGTTTTTTGAATCCTAGTCTAAAAGCTCAATCCTATCCTCCCTCCCACCAATGCAGCCTCCCCAAAAATGTGTGCAGTGTATCCAGCAGGGTGGGTTGGATTGGGAGGGAAAAGGAGAATTCCTTCTTTTTATCCCTCGGTAAGTCTCCTGCTTGCCAATGGGTTCCCTAGAACCTATGCCAGCTCTTTAGCTGGTGCAAGTCTGAGAAGAAGGAAGGGTTGGGGAGCCTTAAAAAGAGGGGAGAGAATGTGGCACACGCTATTGCCATTAGACCCACCCCTCCCACTGCCTTCAAGCCTTGCATTTCTCCCTTTCCCCACCCATTCCCTGCTCCCCCCATCACTATCTTAGTGGGTCCATGAGGTGTGGTAGGGTCCGGCAGCAGTGTAAACAATGGAACTCACTTTTGCTGTTGAAATGGCCTTCACATTAATGTATTTTAGAAGAGCAAATGGAGAAAATAAGCTGAGTAGTTCTTAATTGTACTAATTAATCTCATGGTATCAGAATTTGGATAAAATTTTATATATTTCCATGAGCAATAGTAGGCTAGTTAATAGATTAATCACATGTTTTGTTTTAGTGCATACCTGAATTAAATAGTACCATAGTAAAATTTGTAAAAAGGTTGACATATAAGGGACAACATAGAGCCCAATCCTATCCAGCTTTCCAGCACAGATGCATCCATAATGGGACTCTGAGGTAAGGGAACAAACATTCCCTTATCTTGAGGAGGCCTCTGTGACTGCCTCCCCACCACAGGATGCAGCGCGTGCCCCATTGGCACGCCTACACCGTCACTGGAAAACTGGATAGGATTGGGCCCTTGGATGGTACATTGGTAGAAGTATTTGAAAACAGTGGTATTTATTTTTCTCAGATGTAAGCTCATTGTATTCAGTAAGACTTAGGCTGTAATCCTATTTTGCTCACAGAAAACAAACACCTCTATACATAGGACTTTCCAGGTTGAGTCTCATTATTCACACAGGTTCTAGTCCCAGAACTCGTGGATAGCAAAAATCTCATTCAAGCAAATCCATTTAAAAAACAATGTCCCTTTACTAGGTGATTTAAAAACCTTGCTGACCTTTGTGATGTAAGACAGAGTCATTAGGCAGACAATCCATCAATCAGTCTCTCGGGGGGGGGGGGGGGCTTAGAAAGGCTTTACTCCAAACCAGTGACCCCTCCTTTCACCCAGTGCTGGGAAAGAATGCAAAGTGATTTTCTTTCACTGTGCTCAGGGGGAAGGGAGGGGTCATTTGCCTTGGAGTGAAGCTGTTGTAAGTGCCTGGAGAGAGAATGATTGATGGATTGTCAATCGGCTGCCCTTTCTTGCATTAATGAGGCTATTGTTAAATGACATTTTTCCTTTAATATAAAGAGCACTTCTCATCGTGTTGAGATAAAACCTTGGGTGAAAAATTCGTGGATAATTAGATTATACCTGTACATTTGATTCTGGAGTATATGTGCAGTCCAGTACAGAGGGCACTAGTCTTTTTTGTTAAGTATAAGAGTGTTCTTGCTGAATGTACTGAAAGATGAAAGCTGCTTCTCTGACTGCTATGCATATCTGAACATGCCACCCATCGGTTGTGTCAGTACGGACTATGGTACTGTTTGTACAGCGAGTTATTCAATTGAAATGTGAGCGGAGATGCTGATTATTTTTCAGGTAGGAATTAAGAGTAATTTGGAACTTTCTTTCTAAAGTGGCTGCTTTGAAATTTGTGGTAACAATTGGAAGGAAAAGGTAATCTCAGGAATACACTGATGTTGTCAACACAGAAAGCAATAGCAATGTTCTAGTCTGCACACTTGTCAACATGTATTTTTTTCATTAGATTTCCTCCACCATAAGATAATGGGGACAGTGTTGAGTTAAGATTTATTTGATAGGTGTTTTTTAAAAATACATGTCTGTATTTATCAACTTCAGAATCATGCATTGTCCATGTCATCAAAAACCTAATTGCTAAAGGAAATGGTGCTGTTTTTCTTTAAAAGAGATCCACATACAGCTTTAATTTTTTGTTTATTAATTTCTTCTTTAAAACTGTTCAGTTTGCTTTATTGGAAATTGCTTTTATGTGTTTACACTTTTGATAGCTGCTTTGGGGCTATTTGAAAACAGGCAGGTTATGTATTAATGAATAAATATTCTTGTCTGCTTCCTCATTTGGAGCTGACATGCCAAGTACTGCTGTACTGAACAGCTAGGTTTTGAACTGAGGATAAAGATAACCTGCTCCCTCCTTAATATAGCCTCAGTTATTTCAGGCTGTTGCTAAGTTGGGAAAGGGAGCCTTTGTTGTTGATGGGCTTCTTGTTAAGTGGCCTGGCTATCCAGCTGCCTATCTGTCTGTCTCTCTCTCTTCACCCCCCAAATTTTAGTTTTGATTATATAAAAGTTGCCAAGAATCTAATGTGCAGTGTAAGCTCATGGTGGCTTGTATTTTCCCCCCTACTTATTAGTAGTAGACCTGTTCCTAAGGGGCTCAAAAAGAAGAAGAAAAAATGGTGTTCAGAATTAAAAGAAAGCAAACCCAAAAGTGATATTTCAGAGCCTAATTCTCCTCCTCTGTCTCACAAGGCCATTGATGTTCCTCACTATTGTGAGGGGGAAAGGGCAATTATCCCCTTAACCGACTAAAGTGCTATCCTATGTATGTGTGATATGTAACCTCCTTATGGATCATCTTCAAAGAAGAATGATTGTGTGTAAGCAACATTGGTTTTAGTTTTAACCATTTTAAAAGTCACTAAGTATCTAATGCATGGTGTACTCAAATTCCTGAAATAAATGAACTGGAGCATTCTACACAAGTGTGCTATCTTCAGTTACAGATGTACAGTCATAGTTACAGAGGAATACAAAGTTACATTGAGGGATTGAGGGATTACAGTGGTTCAGTGAGTAGTGTAGGATTAGTGTTTTCTCTACAGCTGTTGGTGGTCACTTTCCATGAGTGGAATGCTAGTATAGAAAGTTCTTAGTGTAGTCCAGATAAGAAAACAAATCCTGGTAATAATCTGAGAAGCATCTTGGTTATTTATGACTTTAAATGTTCCTTTTCCAAACCTGCTAAGATGAAGACTGATTTTTGTTCAGAGTATTGTGAAGTGTGATAATTTGAGGAAGATTTTAATTTAGTTTCTATGTTTTTCTTAGGTGTTTGCCTTTGATTACTGCTTTTGGTCTATGGATGAATCAAACACTGAAAAATATGCAGGTATAATTTTTCATTACCTCTTTGCTTGACTGTTGATTTTTAAAATTTCCACCTCTAGTCCATAACACCCATTTGTCTGAAATGGAGACTCTTGGTTTCTCCTAGTGAATGAACGCTTTCTGTTTAAACAGCAGCATTATATGAACCTTCTGAATAACCAGCCTGACTGGCTTACAGAATGTGCTCTTTGTTGCAACCTGGAATTTTAATAGTATAAAGCAGGGCTTCTCAAACTGGGGTGTCATGATGCCCGAGCCAGAGGGCCCTGGCCTCTGTCCCCTTAACGGGCTGGGGCAGGGGGGAGGCAGCGATGTGATCCCCAGGATTGCGTTGCTAAGGGGGGCACAGGGACTGGCATTTGCTTGCCAGTCCCTGCAGCAGTGTTCTGGGGGTGCGGGGAGCCCTGCATAAGTGTCTCCAGGGCTCCCCAGCCTTCTAAAAGTGAAAGCGGATTGATCACGCTCCACTTCCAGTTTGCAGAGGTGGAGTGTGATCGCTCTGCTTTCACTTTCTGGAGGCTGGGGAGCCCTGCAGTTGCTCGTGCAGGGCTCTCTGCACCCCCAGGACGCTGCTGCAGGGACTGGTAAGTAAATGCTAGTCCCTGCAGCCCCCTGGGCGATGCGATCCTGGGGGTTGCGTTCGTTGCTGCCTTGCTCCCCATCCCCACCAAGTCATACAGCAGCTCAAACTCTTCATGACAGTTTGAGAACTGCTGGTATAAAGTGTTGCTCTGTCGAATTCAGTTCTGTATTGTGACTACTCTTAAAATGATGCTGTTAAGCTCTATTGAAATCAAAATTCCTTTTGTTCCATTTTTTGTAAAAGAAGGTGCTGAAAGGTCAGCTGTCTGATTATTAAAGAGTTAATATCTTACATCAGTTATATTTTATGTTTATTATTTAAATGGTTTATATCCTGCCATTCCCTCTGAATAATAGGAACATGTTCTCCTCTGTTCCCGTCATGAATGGTCACGTTCTGCAAGATCCTATTGGTATATCTTCTTCTGTTTTGCCAATAATGCCTTGCCTCACTTATCACACTCCATCAGTACCTTAGATCAGGGGTGCCCAAACCCCGGCCCTGGGGCCACTTGCGGCCCTTGAGGCCTCTCAATGTGGCCCTCAGAAAACCCCTAGTCTCCAATGAGCCTCCGGCCCTCCAGAGATTTGTTGGAGCCCACACTGGCCCGACGCAACTGCTCTCAGTGTGAGGGTGACTGTTTGACCTCTGGCATGAGCTGTGGGATGAGGGCTCCCTCCACTGCTTGCTGTTTCATGTCTGTGATGCAGTAGCGGCAGCAAAGGAAAGGCCAGCCTTGCTTTGTGCAAGGCCTTTTATAGACCTTCATTCATTCATATAAGTTCATCTTTAATATATTCATTTATGTAAACTTATGTAAATTTATTCAAATTTGAAATGTAAATTCTCCCCCCCCCCCGGCCCCTGACAGTGTCAGAGAGATGATGTGGCCCTCCTGCCAAAAACTTTGGACACCCCTGCCTTAGATGTAAGTACCATAGAAAGGTACTTGACCATGTAGTACTTCTTTGTTCTCCCTGTGCCCCCCCTTAGTGACAAGGAAATATTTTGCTATACTGTGCTGTACTGACCCTCCCTGAGAGAGCATGGATGAGGACCATGTTCTTTGAACACTATTATGGTAGGTTTAGAATCTCTCCTTTTGAGAGGAGGTTTGATTCTATCTTTTCCCGTATCTATTTTTTTTCAAAATATGTGACAGTTACGATTACAGATGGCATAACCCTAGATCTGCATGATCACCTATAAAGTTATTTGTCTCATCTGACTGACCCACTTGCATTCAGTGTGAGATGTCAACCATACAATCTCCACAGCCTACTGAATCCTTCCTGAATATACTTTCTGACAGTACATTTCTTTTGACAGCTATGGGTGTGTAGTGGTTAACAGAGTAGCAAACTTGGTTTTGCTATCAGTCTTCCAGATTACTGGATTGTCATGTCACCAGTGGGAATAATAAATACTAGGACCCAATATAATTTTGAACCTTGAGACTTGTCTTCTTGGAAACCTGATGTCTTTCCTTAAAAAATGACTAAATGGGGTAGAGAGGAGTGTGAAGTTTTTGTTCCTTGCTTTTATGTTTCTTTATTTTAAATCAGTTGAAGAGAAAATAGTTGTACTATCTTTTTTGTCGATAACTCAGGCAACTGCAGTGAGATAATTTAGGATTTTTCTTTCTTTGCCATTTTAGTTACATTTCACTGCTTGACCTGACAGCATTTTCCATAGGATTGCTTTTGGGTTTATTCCCATGGAATACAGCAAGAAAGTACTATTTAGGAATTCAAAATATATATGGAAAAATTATAACAATATTTAAAATTCCTATACACCAGCATTAAATTTCAGATGCCAGTTCTGCACAGACCTAAATGAATAGTTTATATGAGACCCTTATAGGTGTCTTAGCAGTGGCATCACTAGGGTTCGCGTCACTCGGTGCGGGATACCAGCGCATCACCCCCATGCAGTGGGCGGGGCAACACCCCAGATGGTGGGTGTGTTTGATAGAACAAAGATAGAACACATTCTGCTTGAAATTACGCATTGATTGATATATAACTTGATGATATTATTCCTCCAAACTGTGATTTTAATGATTTTGGTCACTAATGGTGTCACACACACCCCCCCCAGGGTGTCAACTTACTAACACCTTATTGCAGCAGTTCTCAAACTTTTAGCACTGGGACCCACTTTTTAGAATGACAATCTGTCCAAGACCCACCAGAAGTGATGTCATGGTGGAAGTGACATCATCAAATTAAAATAAATAAGTATAAATAATTAAAGTAAAACAAATAAATAAGCAGAAGCCAGCCCTGTTCTACCAAGTGAATTTCCTCTGTAGCCTGCCTACAATAACACTCCCCCTCCAAAATCAGTAAGGTTTTCAGCCCTACCCAGTGCCCAGTTCAATTTAAAATCTTCTGCTTAAACCAGATCACTGTCAGGATCCACCTGGCTTTGCAAGTCTCGAAAAAGTTCACCTTATCAGCTGAAGCCTCTGTTTTGATCCTTTTTAGTTGCGGGGGGGGGGGGGGGGAGGCTGCCTTCTGGAGCACTTATTGAGCTCCAGTTCTATCAGATCAGTACCATTCTGATGTCTTCACCTTCCCCTTTGCCTGGCCTGACCACCAGCCAAGACACGTTTTCTTACTTGTGAGTAAACGCAACCGTGAGGCTTAGTTTCGCTTTCCATTGGGCTCAATACATCCCTCTGCTTGGAGGGAGGGTCTTCCTTCTCGGGTGTTTTTGGGGACTGCATTCATTGGATCAGGACCATTCTGGTGTCGTTGGATTCCTCTCAGCCTGCCCTTTCCAACGGACCAAGGCAAGTTTGCCTACTCACCAGTAAACGTGCAATATGGTTCAGTTTTACTTTCCATAGGGTTCCATGTATTTTTTGTTCTCTGGTTTTTTGGCCATAACTTTTGATAAAAGGAGATATTTCACTCTGGTTTTTTGCATTACATTCTGCTGGAAATTTTGCATCTAATGGTATATAACATGATGGTATTACCACGATTTTAGTGTGTCACCCCCTGTGCGCGTCACCCGGTGCGGCCCACACCCCCCCGCACCCCTAGCAACACCACTGTTTCTCAGAAGTTATCCATGATCAAAAGTCACGAAGAATAGTATACCTCTTATGCATCTTCTCTTAGAAACTCAGATTTCCATTTTCAAATAAGATTTCCCATTTGCATGCCTCCTTGACTAGTTTCTTTGCAGTAAGTATTTTTCTGCTAATCGTTGAGTAGCATCTTTTGAGTCTTTTGAAGAACTCTTTGCTTACCCATATAGTACTTGCAAGTTCAGAATGAAGTGGTTGTGTTTTGAGTGAGAGAGCCAGCAAGCATACAGGGCTGTTTACGCTTTATTTGGTTTACACAGTGCTGAATTTTATTTTAAATTAAAATTCTTTTGTGGTGTGGTTATGCATTTGGCAGAAATGTCAGTGTTGCCCTATAAAACAGATTTTTTAATAGTTGTATATGAAACTGTTCTTGCATTTCTGGCCCTTGCTATTTTAATGTTCTAGTTGCATTTATCTGTAGTAAGTTTTCATTGAATGAATTATGATTTTCATTTTGAGTAAAAAATAAAGAAAAACAGCAGGATAACACAAAAATTGAAGCTGCACAATTATGTTCTGTTCTGCATTCCCTCGGCAATAAAAACTGGGAAGAAATACAGGAGTCCCTGTATCTGCAGTTTCACGTATCCGCAGATATGGATGGCCCCCTTGCGGGACCCCACCTTTCAGAGGCGAGGAGAGCTGCGTCCTCCTCGCCTCTGGAGGGCCTTCTGCTTGGAACTTGGCAGGCCTTGGATTGGCCATTTTCATTTGAAAGCATCACTTTTGGTTTTCGGCTGAAAACTGCAAGTGACATTTTTATGCCCATAAAAAGGCATTAGGAGGGCTGGGGAAGAGACTGGGAGACTAAGGGCGCAATCCTGAACATGTCCTGGGGTGGCGCAAGTGCCATAAAGCACTTTTGCTCTGTCTTTGGAGCAAGGAGGCTGGCTCACAGATGTCCACTGGATGCGGGACCGGCTTGGCCAGGGCAACAGGTTAGCCCATGCCAACTGAGCTTGGCCAGTGTGGGGATCTGGGGGGTCATGGCGAGGGCAGGAGGAAGGTGTTTCTGGGCAGTGGGTTTGCCCATGAGTCGGTGGCGAGTGAGAGGGGCAGGGCCAGGATCTGGCATAAGTTCCGGATCCTGTCCCTGTTCCCGGACAGCCTGGGGCAGCTCCAGACTACTTGGATCTGTGCCACCTCTTTAGCTGTTGCAGATTTCTGTAGACCCATTGGGGCTGCTGCGGCATTACTTTAGGTAGAAGGAGGCAATTCCCCTTGCCCCAGGCTTAGCTGCTTTTGTCCCCAACTCTGCCTTGGAGGCTGGGTAGGCCTGCTGGCCTATCTGCTCCAAGACAGGTTAGGATTGGGCTGTACGAAACTGAGCTGTGAATCAGAATTTCCCCCATTCAAATCTTGCCCATGCCATGAACTACTTCATAACTTTAGACAAGCTGCTTCTTAGCCTCTGCTCCCCACTAGCAAAACGGGGATACTAATATTAAAGAGTTCAGCTGAAAACCGGAGTGATGATTTTCAACCTGGGCTAGGGAGGGCTGGGGAGGTTGCACGTGGCTTCCCTGTCCCCAGAATGTCTCTGGGGAGGTGGAAGGTGCGGGGGGCAGGGTGGCAAATGCTTCCCCAAGGCATCTGCTACCTGGGGGGGGGGGAGGAGGCAGTGGGCACAGGGAGTAGGGTCAAACATTTGCATTTTGCACTGTGTACATGGGTTTGTCTTATTGAAAGAAGAATTCTGTTGTCTCTGTGATTATTGAAAATTTAGAAATGCTCCTCACAAAGATTAGGCATGAAGGTAGATACCAACTTTAAGCAACAAAGGCTGCTTTTTCACAACAATTGCTGTTTTAGTTTTTTTAAATATGACTAATAAACATTTGGTTAAATTTGAGTGGTCAAAAAACCTGCTTTACTAAAAGTTCAATTTTTTTCCCTCAACTTTAAGTGACATGTATTAAATGTTGTAGGTCAAGAAGTAGTTTTCAAGTGCCTTGGTGAAGGAATTCTTGAAAAGGCCTTTCAGGGATATAATGCCTGCATTTTTGCCTATGGACAAACAGGTGAGAGTGGTATTCTTTCTCATTTCAGTGGTAATGTTTTTCTTTTGGATATTGTCAGTTTTTTTATTAGGGCCTTGCCACATCCTTCTTCCTAGGCCTCAGACAAGTGGAACGGGATGCCCCTCAGCAATTTTTCTCCTTCTTCCTTTAAGGCGTTGAGGACAGGATTTCTCTTTGGCCACCCTTTCTTCTTCCCCTCACTAGCCACTTTTGTTTTATTTAATACAGCATTCTGCGTATGTGCACACACAAATGGAATTCTCATTGCTCCAGTAATCTTTCCAGACATCTCACTTTTATTCCTATCAAATCTTGTTGTCTTCACTCTCCAGCAGTTCTCTCAGCGTATGGTCACTTTTTGAGTTACAGGTTGAGGGCCCAATCCAATCCAATTTTCCAGTGCTGGTGCTGCTGCACCTATCGGGTATGAACTGCTTCCAGTGTTTGGGAGACAGCCACAAAGGCCTCCTCAAGGTATGGGAACATTTGTTGCTTTGTGGCTGCACCGGTGCTGAAAACTTGGATAGGATTGGACCCTGAGCCTCATTATTCGCGAGGGTTCAGTTCCCAGAACCCACGTGGCAGAAATCTCATTAAAGCAAATCCATTTAAAAAATAATATCCCTTTGCTAGGTGATTTAAAAACAGTCTTGCTGATCTTTGTGATGCATCAAGCAGACAATCAGTCTCTCTCCAGTAGCTTAGAAAGTCTTCACTCTGATGCAGCAATCCCTCTGCCCTCTCTCACATTAAAGAGGCTATTTAACAATTGTTAAACCACTTTTTTCCTTTAATTGAAAGGTCCCTTCTTAGTGTTGAGATAAAACCTCAGGTGAAAAATCTGTTGATAATTAGGTTATACCTGTATATCTAAAGAAAGTTGGTCATGACTAAGTCCCATTGAAATTAATGGGCCTGAAGTGAGTCATAGCTGATATATCTCATTGATTTCTATGGTGTTTAGTCATAAACTGTCTCTGGCTGTAATTGGGTCCTTGTGTACCCTTTTATTAAGGATAAATTGAGGGCCTGTTACAGAATTGAACACAAGTGTTAAGAGACAAATTGACAAAAATTATTAGAGAAATCAGAAAGCTTGATTTTTGTAGTCTTCTCTTGGATGAGTTTCATGTTAGTTTTAACTGCCCTGAAGGCTGATGTTTCCTATTTATTTGTATATGGAAGTAGTATATCCTGAAATAAGTATAATGTAAATGTTGAAAGCTAATGAAGATACTTTTGTTCTTCTTTATGATATATCTGAGTAGTTACATATTGTAGTGGTCGTTTGTGTGCAGAGCTGACCTCAGAGGCTTCCAGAACTTGAGTATTCTGCCTTGTTGCTCTATGGGGAAATCCTAAACATGAGAAGAACAATTTGCCTTTTTGATCACCACTTCAGCAGCATTGTTAGGAAGCCTCCCTATTTGTCCTTTCATACCTCAGAGAACGATAATTCAGACTTTGTCATTTACTTGTTTTTTTCTCTATAATAGTATTAGTACTTGCTAATTATTATAACAAGTATTTTAAAAAATTATTTGTAGAGTAGTTAGTAGCTAGTTAACCTTGTCCTGTCATATGTCAAGCAGAGTCACTTTTTAAAAAATGCTGCCACTGTGGCATGAATGCTGAGAGAAGTATTGCTCCTGCCCAGTAAACCCATTAGAACCCCACCCACACAGGTTGACCTGGTAAGCTGAGTTCACCTGATGGACTTAGTTGACTGACTTTGGTGATGTGAAGTGACTGTTGCTACAGTTGAGGATGCCATTTTAATTTCCCCACAGTGCCTAGGCCCCCAGCATAGTTCGAACTTCCTAAGTCTCTTCCCTATTGCTGGGACGAACCCGGTAGTAGCACACATCAGTGGTGCAGAGTCCTCCTTGCATACTGGGGCCCAGTATTTCCCTAAAGGTAGGTTGTGTGTACAGAGGTGGCCCTTGCTGTGGGAAAATGAGGCATAAAAACATCATAATTTTAGTTATTTTCTTGTTGATTTATGAGTATGGTGTTTTGTACAAAATCTGAACCAGTCCAAAGTGTCTGAATTGGTTACCAAGCCATTTTTTAGTTAGTGCCTAAACTGGAGCTGTATATATATAAAAAAAGAATGCTAACGAACTAGAACTGAACCTAGATAGTTAATGGTTTGAGACTTAGACTGCTTGTTTAAAAATAGGGGCTTCTTTTATGTTCGCCTATAGTGAATCAACAGATTCTGAAACCACTCTAAATATTCCACATGTGAAAAAGTCTCTTATGTACATGTTTGTACCTGTCTGAAAAATGAATGAGGTATGTATACTCATATACTTGGAAACAATTTAGAATTCTTTATACAGTTGCAAGTCAAGTCAACATATCAACATCAGACTTGATATTGAGCTGTCCTGTACCTCAGGACAGCTCATCCAAGTTCAAGCATAACTTCTCAAGTAATGACCAATCTGCTAGGTTTTGACTGATACTGTCTTAGCTTTGAAATATTCAGTTAGTGTGTATTTCTAATAATAACTTTTATATTTCACTTTAGGAGGTTATAAAGGGATCCAGTACATATCAAACCAAATGCCTTCATCTATACATTTGTATTTTGTATTAATAGTGAGAGGATCAATAAACATATGGTTTGGGTTTGTCCAAAATTATATTATTTTTTCAGTAAAGCGACTGAAACACAGTAAGGATCTTTTAATGGCGGTCATGTTGAATTGTGATATCTCATGTTTTCAGAAGATTGATCTTTATGTATGCTATCTGCCCTCAGATTACTGTCTTTTCCTAGAAAGAAAGCTCAGATCCATCTTGGTCAACCACTGGTATAGAGAAGACAGAATAGGTTGGCTACTGGGTACCGTTTGGGTAGTGTAGCATATCATAAATATCTTCAAATTGTTCGGAAGAGTTAAAGTAGTGGACAACTTCATTTGCTATATCTACTAATTAGAGGTATGTTTCAACAATCAGTGCACAAAAATAAGCCATCTGCAGAAGGCTAACTGCTGTCTTTTACACTTTTCTGGAAAGTTAATTTTGTGAACATGTTTCTCACAAATGAGATAGAAACACATTTGCACAAAGGCTGAGTCACAACTAATGGACTTTACATTTATAATGTGAACCATAGCTTACTTGCTGCCTGCAGAAGCCATCCTATAGGTAGAAGACTTGGAAGATAATTTGCACTGAATATTTCTTGTTACCTAAGTAACTGTGCTGACTTATCATTGTACAGTGTAGCATACTATTTGTGCTTTTGAAGAACACACTGACTAACAAAATCTGAAATGTGGCTCAAAATGTGCTGTACAGATCATGGTGTCAAATTGGAGATAGTGATAGGATAGAAATACTTTCAAGATGGGTTTCAAAACACGTTTTCATATTTATTCCTTTTTAGGCTCAGGAAAATCCTTCTCGATGATGGGCAACACGGAGCAGCTGGGTCTGATTCCACGACTCTGCTGTGCTTTATTTCAGAGAATCACTTTAGAAGAAAATGACTTGCACACCTTTAAAGTTGAAGTGTCCTATATGGAGATCTACAATGAGAAAGTCAGAGATTTACTGGACCCAAAAGGGTAATTTGTTACTGTGTTTAGTCAATTTGACAGATTAGAATTGAATGCACACTGTGTATACTGAGACTCAGAACTACATAAGATGGCAATAGATGTGCATTTTAAAATATATTCTCTGCCTCATTTGCATGTAAAATAGGGAAATGCGTAGTACAGTCATGTGCCATTTAGCGATATGGATAGAGATCGGCATCCCTGTTGTCAAGCAGGGCTTGACACTATGCAAAGCCTCTGAAGCTGAGGGGAGCTCTCCTCATGTCGTCTCTGCGATGTTTTTCTGAGCCTCCTGGAGGCAACTCGCATTTGCATGTTGCCTCTGCAAGGCTCAGAATGCTGTAATCATGTGAGAGACGCGAATTCTGGTTTCCTCTGGGGAACTGGAAATTGTGTCTCTCACGTGATTGGGGCATTCTGACCTTATAGAGGCAGTGCATGAATGCACGCTGCCTCTGGGAGGCTCAGAAGAGTCTCCAGAGGCATGGGGGAGCTTCAGAGGTGAGGGGGTTACGAGCTCTTGACCTGTGGCAGCCATTGCATATGCGACCTGTTGCTGGCCAGAAGATTGTTAAGGGGCGCACACCTGTATAATATAGGTGGCAAACAGGTGGCAATACTATCTAACAAAGGATAGAATTGGGGTGAGTGCTGAAGTCTCTCCCTAACCATAGATTTTCCACCTGTAGTCCCCCCCACTACTCTTCTACCAGCCAAGTCTGCTTCCATTATAACTGGGAGAAATTAACTGGAGGGTTGTAAGGGCAGGGAAAGGGTTTGGTTCCTCACATTCCTTTTACTCCTTGAATAGTACCTCAGATGTTGTGTTATATGCAAATTGGGCACAAATGTCACTTAAAATCATGAGTCTATCGCCACTGCATGCAATTTCATGCTTACTGTAGTGAGTAGTTTTTACGAAAATGAAAATGTCAACCATCTGCAGTAAGCAGAAGTCCTGTAGGCATCTGGCTTACAAAGTTTGCCTCATAGTATATGTCTGAAAATGTCTGTAGGATCTCTTCTACTACTAGAATCTCTACTGCTATTTTAATACCTTACAGTGGTACCCTGATCTGTAGCAGTAGCTTGATTACTGTATAAACACTGGCAGGGGGACCCTGACTTTTCGTGGAAAAGGCAGTTCATTTCATTATCTTGTTCTTAAATTTCAAGTAGCAATTGAACTGCTTATGTCCCATATAAGACTTGCATTCTGTGGCAGAAAATTAGGGGAAATTATAAGGTGCAGGAAAAAATATAACATATAAGGTATAGAAAAAATACTAAAACTAAATTTGTAATATTAGAAATTTTGATTATAGTAATAGTTTTTTGACTCCTGCATTTTAGACAAATCAGATCATTTATCATTGAGATTTAAATTTTTATTTTCCTAGGGGATAAAAGCTGAATGATGGTTTCTGTAGTCTTAAACTATTTTTTTTGTTTCAAAGGAGTCGACAGTCCCTCAAAGTTCGCGAACACAAAGTGTTGGGACCATATGTAGATGGTTTGTCTCAGCTAGCTGTCACTAGCTTTGAGGTAGGTAAATAAGTACCTAGAAAATGGTATATCTGGGAATAGGGTGAAAAAACTGTTTAATAGAAATTGTAGAATTAGTACACCCACGGTTTGGCATCTGTAGATTTGCCTCAATGTGGGTGCTGACCACATTGGGTCTGGAGGGCCTCAAATACGCTTTGGAAGACAGACATTGACATCGTGTTTGGGTATAACTAAGCACAAGTAGAATGTGTTGCAAGTTGGCTTAAACATCTTTTAGCTAGCCTACCCAATCCTGAAAGTACTTGACAAGCAAAATCTTCCCCATTCCAACCCAGGAAAACAGAATAAATGCCGTCAAGGTTTCTGGGTTAACCATGAGGGCAAACAGATGGGTATTAATGCTTTTGAAAGGTACACAGGTATGGACATTGAGTCTGTAGAGTAGCACTTCCCAAACCTTTTAGCGCTAGTACTTGCAATCTATCGTGACACACAAAACTTTATTAGACAAAAATTATGTATTAATAATAATTAATGAATTATTAATTAATAACAATTCAGGTCCTGTGCTCCTGAGGCTGCTAGAGACCTTACATTTAGTATGTGTGTCTAGACATTTGCTAGACATGTGTGTCTAGACATTTGCTAGACTTTCCCTAGAAACTGACTTCAAGGATTGTTTCCCCAAACCTTTACAGTCATTCCAGGCTTCCCAGAAAGCTAAACTGGAGAGCAAGATGTGCAGTTAGGGACTTCCAGGCCAGTCAAATGGCTATAACTGGATTTACATGTGATCTAAAGCACACCAATTACTAGAGAAAACCAGAAAGTGTGACTTGTTAATTTGGAGGTATGTAGACAACCTCATACCACAGGTAAGCGTTCCACCCACAATCTCTCCATCCAGATTTCCTGCTGCTACAATTTTATTCTACAAACAGGGCAAGGCTGCTTGCAAAGTTTTTGTTATATTTCAGAAACTTTTCATGACCCACCAAAAATCAGCTCCTGACCCTCAGTTTGGGAATCACTGCTGTAGAGAAAAGGAGTTCTATAAGAGGAAGGTACCAAGAAGTGCTTTAGATTGTGCTTAATTACATTCACTTTTATCTGCCTCCCTCAAACATGTTTCACATCTTGTACTATGTAAAGTTAGTAGGGTGATTAAAGTAAATTGAGAATTTGCTAATAGAGAGAATGAGTTCATTGCTTGTTTTATGCTTTTATGAGTTCATTGCTTGTTTTATTCTTTTATGTTATGCTTCAGGATATTGAGTCATTGATGTCAGAGGGAAACAAGTCCCGAACAGTTGCAGCAACAAACATGAATGAGGAAAGCAGCCGCTCCCATGCTGTGTTTAATATTACAGTAACTCAGACACTTTATGACCTGCAGTCTGGCGTAAGTGGATTGAGCCTAAGGTTTTAAAAAAATATTTTGCATTAGTAATGTGCTCCTAAACATATTGTAAGTCTGTCCCATTGATTTTAATAGAACCATTTGGTAGTGGTACCAAATAAAATACATTTGAAGTAGAAGTGTCAGAGATTTATAGTGTGGATAGGATGTCAAAGGAAGCATACAGAAATTAGTTTAATCTAGAATTAAGGATTGTACTGTAGTGTAGTAGGTGAAGCAATTTGGGTTAAAGGGCTAGAGGTGTGGCAAGTAGCATGACCCCTTTAAATGTACAGGCCATGATAAACTTGACTTGGGCAAATAGTACATGAACTCACAATGTCATTTGTGGGCACAGGTCTGATACTTTATTGTATTTTATTATTACAGATAATTAAGTATATTGTATACACTTCTAGTTAGATCTAGTGTGGCACTTCCTTAGTTGTGTTGATCTAATATCTCTTCATTCTGTCCCTGTGCAATCACATGTGGGTATGAGCTCATGTGGGTAAGCCACCCACCAGGAACCGTCTGAAAGCAGTTAAGACATAATTATTTACCACTATTGGGTAGTTATGCCCCGAAAGAATGATGAAGTGAGGTGGATAGATTAGCATGAAAAACTGTTCTAAGAAATGTATTGCAAACTGTTTAGACTGAGTATTTAGTATTGGTTGCAGGAAGGGCTCAGAGTTCAGCAGCCTATGTCTGTGTCTTCGTAGAAGAGAAATGATAAATGACTGAGTTATTCAGAAGAACACGTAGTATAGGTCTTTCAAAATTCCCTTGGAATGCACATGGTAACTGCCTATTTAAAGTGCCTGCATGAAACAGTTGCATAAAAGGCTAAAATATTAGGGAGAGAACCAATCTAAGAGGATAACAGCCCAATCCTAACCTGTGCTGGAACAGGCAGACAGGCAGGATATTTTTCCCCTTACCCCAGGGAACACCCCAACTATTCCTATGGAGCTACAGTACTTGGATTTGTGCCAGTGTATTGGCTGGCACAAATCCGAGCAGCCCATGTAAAGCTGCAGGACTTTGAAGTGGGGGTTAGGGTATGACGTGGGCTGATACCACTGATCCTACCCCAAAACGAATGTTTTGTCCCTCCTTGCCTCCAAAAGACTCCTGTGCTGTCCTGCCTGGGCTGGTGCAAATTTACCCTGTGTGGGTGTGGATCTGGCGTCCAAGAGCTGGTGCAGCCCAGCTGGCTCTAGAGTAGTAAAGCACATTTGCAACACTCCTGGGCTGGCACAGGGAGAGTGCACCAGCCTAGCACAACCTTTTGATTATGCTTTAAATATGATAAGCATATTCCAAAGAGGAGGGGCAAACTTGCTGTGGATCCTGAACTTTCACAGAGATTTTCTGCTGGCTGCCTCATGCTTATACAACACAAAGAGATGGGAATAGAGATGGGAATAGATAAGGAGTAACATTTATGGATAATTGGAATCCTGTTACATTAAAGATGCACACATGCATCTTTAATGTAATTGTCTAGGTCAGGGGTGTCAAAAGTAAAGCCCATGATCCAGATGCAGCCCCTGGAAGCTCTTTATTCAGCCTCCGTTATAATTGGGCTCTCCCAGAGCCACTCTTTTCAGCAGCACTGCTTCTGCCAAAGTATCATTTTGCAGAGTACCCTTCAGCTGCTATGCTGCAAAGTGACACCTCAGCAGAAGCAGCATTGCTGAAAAGGCGGCAATGCTCTCCATATCTTGAAAATATGATCAAGATTTGTATATTTTCTCTTTTGTCATTTGCAGCTGGTGAGCTCCTACTTGAGAACAAAATGCTTATTTCTGGCCATCATCTGCTTAATTATGTCACTTCTGCTTAATGATGTCATTTCCGGCCCTCAGCAGGCGCCATGAACCATATTTGGCCCTCTGTATGAAACGGTTTTGACACCCTTTATCTAGGTATCTTTTAATGTATACCTTATGGAAAAAGAAATGTTTACTATTTAGAATTTTGATGCCAGTGTGGTTTAATCAAATTAAAGGTTGCCGTGCTTATTTACATCATTACTTGTAAATCCTATAGATAGAGGTGTTTAAATATGGTGTTATTTATTTTATTCAGAAGTAAGCTCATTGTGTTCAGTAAGTCTTAAGGCCCAATCCTATCCAATTTTCAAGCACTGGTACAGCCATAATGCAGCCCCAAGGGGTTGCAGCCCCAAGGGCTGCATAATGCATAATGCAGCCATAATGCAGCCTTAAAGGGGCCTCTGTGACTGCTGCCCCACCACAAGATGCAGTGAATGCCCCATTGGCACAGCTGCACCAGCACTGGAAAACTGAATAGGATTGGCCCTTAGTCTGTAATCCTGTTTTATCACAGGAAACAAACATCTCTACCTATAGGGTAAATAAAAGTTACATTTTGTGTATTAACCACTTATATTTAATTGAAATGAAAAGGAATAATAGATACTTACAAATATATATTGCTGTTGGATTATAGTAATGAAATATTTTTCTCTGGAAGAGGAGGGGGTTAATTCTGTACTGTGTGGGATGCCCCTCTCTCTGCATGAGATGGGGCCAGACTGCTGATATTGTCTCCTCCACAAGGGGGCATCCTGGTCCCAGTCCGGTCCTGGCTCTCCAAGGGACAGGTCGGGTTTTTGCTAGCTCCAGAGAGCTTAGCATTTTCTACCTTTCTCCTCCTTCCTCTTCAAGGAGATCTCTCCCTGGCCTCCATCCCCACTCTTTTTCTCCTCCATTGCCCTTCCCTACCCAGTCGCTTGTCCTAGGCAGGGACTGGGCCAGCTTTGGGGGTAGCATCGGGGGTTTGTGAGCTGACTGACATGGTCCTTGCCCCGCCTTCCTCTGGCACAGCTTTGAGGCACTGGAGTTCCTTCCACGTGCCAACCCCAGGTTCGTGCGGGGAGAGAGGCAAGCAGCACAACCACGCACAGCGCTCCTGCGAGCACCAGGAGGCAGAGAGAGAAAGCGTCACAGCGCAGGCTGTAGGACGTCTCCTCTGGCGCGGTAGAGGTGCCTCCCACTCTGGCCTTTGGCTGTGAGGGGAAGGCTACTTGGGAGTAGAGCAGTCAGGCAACCAACCAAGGAGCAGCTCCAGCCTAGCAAACTGCATAAGAGGATAGAGGGGCAGCCTCGGGCAGGCATCCCATCTATGGGACTCCTGGGACATGGTGAGGGGGCAGATGGTAGACCCCAAGGGGACAACCCCAATCCAGGTCCTTCTACCAAAGGGGGCCAGGCAACTTCACCCTCCCCCCTGGATTTTTCTGTCATGGTCAGGGAAGCCATGGGGGGATGTTAAAAAAGGACCTGCCTTCTCTCATTAAGAGGACAATTAAGAAGTCTAAGAAGACCAGGAAGAGGGATAGATCACCTAGTTCCCTATCCTCTTCCCTCTCTTCCTCAAGTGAGAGCTCAGGGTCTCCCCCCCCCCCCGCGCATCCAAGCGCAGAAGGAGGGGCAAGAAGCCCAAGCAAACCAAGAGAGCAGCACAGGAGTGCTCTAAGAGGCACCAAGCCAAGGGAAAAGCCAAGGAGAGGTCCAGATCCCCCTCCTCCTCTCCCTCCCTCTCCTCTTCCTCCCACACATCTGGTTCTGGGAGGGAGGAAGGGTAACTCTCTGGCAATGATGCTGATAGTGAACTGCCCCAGAAGGTAGATAGGCTCTTCCCTATAGACCTGTTCCCCAGAGTGATGGGCAAGGCTTCCCAGTCACTAAACCTTCCTCCTGAGGGCGACGCCACACAGAATCAGGAAGGGGGCACATCAGCAAACCTACATGGCTTGTTTCCCAAGGGCCCAGTCTACCCCACGGTCGTGACCTTCCCAGAAGCCTTCCAGCGTGTGCTGGATGTTGAATGGACCAATCCTAACCAACACAGACACAGCTCCTGGGTTATTGACAAGCTGTACACCCTGTCAGATAAGGTACTCCAGTCCTTCAAAGTTCCAGTGGTGGATGCTCCTGTCGCAGCGCTATCCTCCAGTGCAGTTCTTCCCTCCGAGGGGGAAGGGGGTCCTAAAGATGGTTGTGACAAAAGAATTGAGGGCTCTCTCAAGCGCAACTTTGAGGTCACCTCCCACGCTCTGCGTGCAGTAGCCGCCAATTCCATTATGGCCAGGGCTACCTTCCTGTGGGCAGAGGAATTGGCAACCTCAGAGCATGGAATGTCCAAGAGGGCAAGGAGTTCCTTAAAGAAAATAGCCCTGGCAGCCGCCTTTATGGCAGACCCCTTGCTAGATGCACTACAGTTGAATGCAAGGGCTCTGGTTTCTAACATGGTCGCTAGGCGCCACATTTGGCTACGTGCCTGGGATGGCAATGCAGCCTCTCGGTCTAGATTCGTAGGCATGCCTTTCCAAGGGGGTAAGCTCTTTGGACAGACCCTGGATCCTCTTCTGGTGGAGTCCAAGGACAAATGCAAGGTGCTTCCTTTGGGCAAGAAGGAGCCTAGCAAGGGAAAGTCTAGTACTTTTCACTCCTTCAGGTCCAATTTCAGATCACAGGACACACCCAAGTCCAGGGCCAAGTGGGCCAAATCCCGCCTCTTCCCCAGAAGTAGGCCCCAGAGTGGCACTGGCTCAGGACAAACCCCCAAGGCCACCACAGACCACCGGGGGGCATGATGCCAAGCTTGGAGATGCCCCCTGCCCTATAGGGGGGCGCCTCCTTGGCTTCGCAGACTCCTGGCGGGTTACCGCCTCCGACACCTGGGTTCCCCAGGTGGTTTCCCTAGACTGTGCACTGGCATGCCTCAGTCCTCGCCAAGAGCGTTTCTGGTGGGTCCCAGTGTCCAGGGACCCCCTGAAACGCCAGCAGAATCTGGACGCCATCCAACACCTACGGGACATCAAGGCAATAGAGAGAGTGCCTGCAGCCCAGAGGGATTGGGGGGTGTATTCATAAGAACATAAGAACAGCCCCACTGGATCAGGCCATAGGCCCATCTAGTCTAGCTTCCTGTATCTCACAGCGGCCCACCAAATGCCCCAGGGAGCACACCAGATAACAAGAGATCTCATCCTGGTGCCCTGCCTTGCATCTGGCATTCTGACATAGCCCATTTCTAAAATCAGGAGGTAGCACATACACATCATGGCTTGTAACCTGTAATGGATTTTTCCTCCTGAAACTTGTCCAATCCCCTTTTAAAGGCGTCCAGGCCAGATGCCATCACCACACCCTGTGGCAAGGAGTTCCACAGACCAACCACATGCTGAGTAAAGAAATATTTTCTTTTGTCTGTTCTAACTCTCCCAACACTCAATTTTAGTGGATTCAGTATTCTTCCTGGTGCTGAAGAGGAACGGAAAAATGAGGGACCTACAGGTCACCATACAGGGACTCAGGCTGTCTTGTCAGGATGTGGTGGCTTGGTCTCGGTTTCACACCCGTCCCCTCCAGTCGACTCTCTCCCTCTTCCTACATCGGGTGGAGAGGAGACAGCATCGCCCCATCCCTATAACACTGCAGTTAAGGGATTGCCTGAACTGGTGGTTGGCCCCAGGGAGGCTATCACTGGGGGTCAGCCTGGAGATCCCATCCAGGACTGTGGTGACCATGGACACCAGTCTCCCAGAGTTGGGAGCCCACCTGGAGGACTCAGTCCCTGTGCAACGAGGAACTTGCACAGGGACTCTGGGAACCAAGGGGGTCCCAGTACAGCCTCAAAGGGTTGGAACTGCGGACCATCCCACTGGGATCCCACAGTAAGATTCAAGGGGCCCATGTGCTGGTAAGAACAGACAACACGACCGCCAAGGCCTAAGTATGCAGGCAGGGAGGCACCAGGTATGCACAGCTAATGCAGGAGGCCTTTCCACCTTGGTCTGTCCTCCTGCTGGTCCTCCGCAGGGTCAGGAAACTGGGAGTGGAAGTTCTCCTAGTGGCACCACACTGACCATGCAGGCCTTGGTTCTCGAGGATAGTCCAGTTTGCAGACGAGCCAGGGTGGCCACTACCAGCACACACACACAGATCTGCTGCAGCAAGGGCCACTCCTTCATCCCAAGTCACAGATGTTCCGGCTGACAACCTGGCTGTTGAACAGGCATCGCTGTCCCAGTGCGGTTACCCAGACAGGGTTCTGAACACCCTCCTGGCCTCCAGAAGAAAATCGACCAACAAGGTGTATGGGTCTACCTGGAGGTGGTTTGTGCATTGGACCAACGCTAAGGGTGTCAGTGCCACCAGGCTCAAGACTAAGCTTATCTTAGAGTTCCTGCAGGAGGGTCTTGAAAAGGGCCTCAGCATCTGTACCCTCAAACGGCAGGTAGCAGCTCTAAACAGCATTTTGGAGGTAGGAATTAAGCGTAGCATCTCTGTGCACCCACATGTCAGGCGTTTCCTTAAGGAGGTAGCTCTTCTTAACCCCCCAACTGTACATAGATTTCCTACCTGGAACGTGGGGATGGTCTCTTCTGCCATGATAAAGGCTCCCTTCTTCCCCCTTGAAGGAAGTCACCCTTAAGACGCTCTTCCTGGTTGCGATTACCTCGGCCAGGAGGGTGTCAGAGATAGGGCCTGCCTTATCGATTAATGACAATCCTTGTGTTTTCCACCAGGACAAGGTGGTTCTGCACCTGGACCCTTCATTCCACCCTAAAGTGAACTCCCTCTTCCATTGGTCGCAGGACATCGTGTTGCCCTCATTCTGCCCACAGCCGTTTCATAGGAGGGAAAAAGAGTGTCATACCCCCGACATCCTCAGGGCTCTGTGTTATTATACAGAGCATTCCAAGAGCATCAGGAAAACTGACACCTGTTTATCACCTTTGTTGGCTCGTCCCCAGGCAAGAAGGCTTCGGTGGCCTCCTTGGCAAGGTGGCTAAAGGGGGCCATTGTGGAGGCATATGGAGCACTGGGGATAGAACCTCCTGAGGGTATCACTGCGCACTTCACTAGGGGGGTGGCAACTTCCGCAGCCTTCAAAGGGGTGGCCTCTCTCGAGGATATATGCAAGGCAGCCACTTGGGCCTCTCCAAATACCTTCACCAGGCACTATAAAATTGACCTGGCTGCCTCTGCTGAAGCCGCCTTTGGTAGGAGGATCCTGCAAACGGTTTTGCAGCGGTAGGGGGCGATCTCACCAGACCCACCCAGGCGATATGTAGCTTTGGCATATCCCACACAGTACAGAATTAACCCCTTCCTCTTCCAGAGAAAAATGGAATTCTTACCTGTGAATATCCTCTTCCGGAAGAGGAAGGGGTTCATTCTGCCCACCGCTCTCCTTGGTGAGATTCCTCGGCTGCAGTCCCCCTGTGGCTTCCTCGTCGGCTGGAGAGTGGTAGTTAGGGCATCCTGAGGCCAGGTTCCCTACCTCTCCTCCATGTTATTTTCAAGTCTTGCTGATCTCAGATGAGGCAGTTTGCCAGGTGGCGCTGTAGGCCTCCAGGGTGTTCTGCGGGCCATGTGGGAAACCACAGCGGAGGTTTGGGGGAATCCTGGTTCTTGCTCTTTAGTCCAGACTGGGACCGGGACGCCCCCTGGTGGAGGAGAAAATGTCAGCAGTCCAGAGGAGCATCCCATACAGTACAGAATGAACCCCTAACTCTTCCAAGAACAGGATATTCACAGGTAAGAATTCCATTTTTTACTATTTTAAGTGTGGTTTAAAATAGGGCTTATAAAGTAACTGTTACTGTTCATGTTTTTTTAGATTTCCAGTTCTTGCTGTTTGTATTTGCACTGATAAAGGTCATTCTTGGGCTATTTCTTTGTTTTTGTGATAATATTTCTTTCTGTTTCTGCTTAGAACTCTGGAGAGAAAGTGAGCAAAGTCAGCTTGGTAGATTTGGCTGGTAGTGAAAGAGTATCTAAAACAGGAGCAGCTGGAGAACGTCTAAAGGAAGGCAGCAATATCAACAAGTAAGGCTTGGTGAACCTGAATTTTCCAAATAAATATTCTTTCTTGCTAGTCTCTTCAGAAATTTATTCTGATTAAATTTCTGGTCAGTATACTTAGATGTACTTTTAAGTCCTGAGTGTTTGAATAGTCTCTCTTCTGTAGGTTGTTTCCATTGGTGTGCCAACTATATGACTAAAAAAGAAAATCTTTAATTTGAAGTGACAGAAGTGCTCATTAAATTTCCTCACTCCAGTTTCCTCAGCAGTTGAGGTTATTGCATCAAGGAGGAACCAAAGAGAGTTAGACTTTTGCAGGGTTACAGAGTTTTCAGAAATCTTGTAGCTTTGTGTAATCAAAATTCAAGAATACCTGTAATTATCAAGTAACATCAAGTGTCTGTGCCTCCCATAATTGAAATAAGTTACAGGCATTTTAATTCCTGTTGTAATAAACAATATCTGCTTCTGTGAGAATAAAACAGTCCTAGCAAAACCAAAACAAGGCAGCATGTGTGTGTTTACTCATGAGTAGGCAAATTTGCCTTAGTCCACTTTGAAAAGCTGTCTAATGAAACGCCAGCGGAATGGTTCTGATCCAGTGAATGCAGGCCCCAACAAACTCTTGAAAGGAAGTCCCCCCACCTGATGAGGAAAATGCATTGAGCCCTATGGAAAGTGAAACTGAGCCACACATGAGCATTTAGTTGTGAGTAGGCAAATATGCCTCGGCTCTTATTGAAGGCCAGGTAAAGGGGAATACAAGGCTATGAGAATGGTCGTGATCCAATGAATGTTGGAGCTCAACAAATGCACCAGAAGGCAGTCACAACCACCTTAGTAAAAAGGATAAAAACAGTGACTTGAGCAGCTGGTAAAGTAAACTTTTTTTTTTTAGTCTTCTAAAGTTAGATGGGTCCTGATAGAGTGTTATTTTTTTAAAAATGGTTCTCAGTGTATAAAGTTTGGGAGCCAATAGCTTAAGCCATCTGCAGTTGTTTGAATCCGCTGATATGGAGCCTACAGAATCAGAGGGCCCACAGTATAGGAGAGAATTCCTCAGTTACTGTTACAGTTTCTAATGTTGATACTTTGAAGCAGCAGGCACCAAACCCCGGCCTGCCAGCCAGATTCAGCGCCTGCAAAATGCCTTCCCTGTCAGGAGTAGCGCTTACTGTTCTGCACTGCTATCTGTTATCTTGCCAACCTATCTTCTTGCAAAGTCACACATGGCAGCTGCTTCAGCTGCCTATTGCCCCAGCAAGGTCTGCACCAGTTTTCCAGGCAGAAGCAGCTGGCTGGAGCAACTTTGCAAGAAGATTGGTTGGCAAGATAGGAGGGCAGGAGGTCTGGTCTAGAGCGTAGAGCCTCCGTTTGCCTGAAGATAACAGCTGAAGGTCGCCAGTTCGAGGCCACCAGCACTGTGAACGGGGAGACCTTGAAGCAGCTGACAAGCCGAGCTGAGTTTTTCCATCTGTTCTTTGGCTGCTCTTCAAGTGAGATAGAAAGGATTGTCAGCTTGCGTGGGAGGAAACTGGAGGCCAGAATGTGATACCAGATCATAAAAGGATCCCTCTGAAATGTTGTAGCTCTTGAAAGACAGAACCTTTGTCAATTGTAAAAATCCCTATAGGGATTTAGTATAGCCTGCCTGTGTAAACCGCCTTGAAATAAAGTCTGAGGAGAAATCTGAAGACCAAGAAAGGCGGTATATAAATACCTGTATTATCATCATTATCATTATCATTATCATTATTATTAAGATAGCAGGTAGCAGCACAGAATGGTAAGTGCTACTCCTGACAGGAAGGATTTTTCAAACTCAGTGGTCCAGTTTGGAGGTGACTGGTTTAAATGGTCATTTATTTTTTTGTTGTAAAGTGCTCTTTATTGCATATATTAACTGTTTCTTTAAAACATAAGTAGGATTAAAGATTTACTATTGTTTATTAGATGGTTGCTCATTATTAAATCATGATCCAGTCTTAGTTTTGGATAAAGAGCAAACTGCTATTGCAGAGCAGTTTGATTTAAAAGATTACTATATTTAGACTGCATTCCTTGTCAAATCCCTACCGTTTTGCTGCTCCATTCTCTTGTGTCTAACCAGTTTGTGGGAGGTCTTTTTCTTGGAGTTCTGTTTGACTGTGTGTGGTACTGCATGAACTCCAATACAGCCTACTGTTGATACTTCTTTTGACCTTAATTTTTTTGATACATGCAATATGTTTTAGTTAGTATGTGGAAGATCCATGAACTTCAGAGAGCTGGCTCCTTGGTCATTACCCTCTGAGAAATACCCACTACTTTTGAAATCCTGTTCTTTACAAATTCTTCAGTTTATTATATTCTCCATAACCTTACTTTTCTTGCAAGATTATGTTATACATATTGTTAATGAATATATTTATGTTCAAATGGATGACAATTTGCTTCTCTCCTAGATCACTCTCAACACTAGGCTTGGTTATTTCATCACTTGCAGACCAAGCAGCAGGAAAGGGGAAAAACAAATTTGTGCCTTACAGAGATTCTGTACTTACATGGCTTCTCAAGGTAAACCTTGAATTTATTTTGTAATTTAAGGAAAAATGAAAAATCATGTATATCATGCTGTTTTGCACTGCAATGTACAAGTTATTGTTTCTTGACTTGTGAAACATTGCAGATACAAACTCTTCCTAGTATTACAGAATGTAGTCCTGCTTTTCTTGTTACCCTAATATTTTGACACAAGTGTTTACTGACCATCTTCACTTTTATGAGATAATCTCTAATGATGAGAGCTAGATAGTAAAGGTGCTGTAGAATAGATACAGTTAAACACCTGTACCTTGATTTTGAAATACTGTATGTCAAATGTGATAGAACAGTATATTTAGAGAATGAGTATTTTTTAATCCATCCCATGTACTTTAAGCATTCCATAAATACTCTCTAGGACAACTTGGGAGGAAATAGTCAAACAGCAATGATAGCTACAATCAGTCCAGCAGCTGACAATTATGAAGAAACACTCTCTACACTGAGATACGCAGACAGAGCTAAAAGGATAGTTAACCATGCTATAGTAAATGAAGATCCAAATGCCAGAGTCATCAGAGAACTGCGTGAAGAAGTAGAGAAACTGAAAGAGCAACTCTCTCAGGCAGAGGTAAACTTTGTTAGAATTTTAGTAACCTAGTGAAATTCAATGAAACAATTTCTTTTAGTTCTATATCTTTTACAACAGATAACAGAAAGAGAGGTGATTAAGTTTGTCTCTTGAAATAGGTATATAGGTATGCTGTTTTTGTTTCAGCTGTAAAACTTGCGTCACAGAATTATTGAAGATAAATGACATTTTATACTTGTAAAAAGGGGAGGTGTACAAATGAAACACAGAAATACAAATAAATTAAATAAGGAACAATGTGGGTGTTTATTTCTACCCAAATGAATGACTGTGATCTTAGCCCCTACATTTTGCTTCAATTTATTTGGCCAATATTTTGGAAAATTAGGAACTTGCAAAGGATGGCTAAATTAAGACTGTTGATGTGGTTGTAATTGTCTTCTGGATATTAAGGCTATGAAGGCACCAGAGTTAAAAGAAAAATTGGAGGAATCTGAAAAACTAATAAAAGAATTGACTGTCACATGGGAGGAGAAGTTACGGAAAACAGAAGAAATTGCTCAGGTATTTCAACATTTTCTGTGCTTTTTTGTGCCAAATACTGAACTGAACTTTGTATTGTTTGGTTCATGTAGCAGAGACAAACACATTTTATAATTCCAGAGAAAACAATGTGAATATTGTTTTGTTTTTTTTCTAAATCAGTTATGTATATCTTCAGTTTCACTGACTGACAGTTTTAGCATCTGTCTGTTAATAGTGACTAAATGAGTTGCTAGCACACAATAGTAGCATACTTTGCTCAAGTTGCATAGATATACTATGTTCAGGGTGAAGCTGCGCACTCTGTAAGACATGCATAACAGTAACAGTTGGGTCGAAAACTGCCATCAAAGTATGCAGTTGAAAGGTTATAATACTGCATGAACTCTTGCACAAACATTTGCAAAATAGTTCTGTATGCTATTTAGTTTCTGTTCATAGTTCTCTGGATCCAACCCATTATATTTAGGCTTGTCACCATTTAATCTAACTACTTGTAATGAATAAAAAAAAATTTTTATTTATCTTTTCAGGAGAGACAAAGGCAGCTAGAGAGCATGGGTATTTCCCTTGAATCTTCTGGTATTAAAGTTGGAGAAGACAAGTGCTATTTGGTGAATCTAAATGCAGACCCTGCACTCAATGAATTACTAGTTTATTATTTAAAGGTAAAAATTGATTAAAACATTTTACTTACTCTTGAATGGCAAATACTTTGGTGCTTTAAAAAAAAACAAACTTGTGCTAACTTAGAATATGTGGAGCTAGATTCTGGCAATGTAGCAGGTCTTGTTTTCCTGTTGGAGTCAATCTAAACTGATTCTCAGAATGGCTCTTTGTTAGCACAGCCCTTAGAAAAATGAACATGTACAATAATACCCCTCATAACGTGGGGGATCTATTCTAGGATGTCAAGAGCTGTTCAAAATAGCACCATAGAATATGTTATTAAACTAAAAGGAAGGCTATGGGAGCTGGTTGGCCAAAGATGCACTGCTCCATTTTGACTAGAGCAGCTGTTGGTCACATTGGGACAAAGCACATAATGAAGCAGCATTAAGGGAGGTACTTTATTTGCTGTAAAAATCCTTGTAAAAGACTTTATGCTGCTCTTCAGTTCTTTTGAATTGAATATTTGTTGTAGTTTCCCTTAATAAGAGCTACTCTATAGATGATGGAAAAAGCAGAATGTAAAGCACTTCCCATCTTGTTGCCACTAGTTTATAATACTTTTGGTCCTGGAAGGGAAAATTAAGATTTGAGGGATTTGTTGTATTAATGCTGTTGATATGCATGCTACTCAGAATGTAATGGATTGAGATGTAAAAATGCACACCGGAAGGGGAATCAAACAGCTGGGGCAGCTTAAAGTATTACACAATACAAGCAGTACCCAAATTACAGACATCCTGACTTATGGACAGCTGCGCCTGTGGTTTTGTGCCAATGCAGTCTGTCAGGCTTTATGCTTTTGCACCTGCAAGATAGCACCATTCCAACACAATGTCAGTTCCAGCTTCCAAAACAGAACCAGGATGCAAGTAAGGGATTACCTGTGTATTAATGTACAAGTGTGTGTCACTTAGTGATGTTCCGATCATATATTCCGGAAATCCCATGATGTTCCGATCATATATGATGTCAGTTGCCTTCGCCTCTCTAACCCCTGTGCACCTTGCAAAGTCTCCTGCAGTGGTTGCCTTTTCCTCCTTCTGAGCACGATGCTTTGATCTCTGAGATATGGAGGTGTGTGCAACCTCTTGCTGCTGTTCAGCACATGCCTTACTTCTTCATATCTTGGAGATCAAAGGATCATGCTCAGCAGGATGGTCTAGGCAAGCAGGAGTTCAGTGGTTCCACTTCAACTATCAGGAGGAAAAAGCAACCATCACAGGAGAATTTGCAAGGTGTGTGGGTTTTAGAGGGGAAGATAATGCTGCAGCATCTGAGGAGGAGACTGAGAAGCCTGTGCTGCTGCTCCCTTTGCTTATCGATAGATTTGCTTAACAGTGAGGATTGGAGAATACATCCCAGTCATTAAGCAACACACACTTGTACATATTGAAAAATGTACCTGTTGAAAAACTCTTCTTCAAATGACTGAGCTCCAGGTCTGAGGTTTTTTCTTCCTCCTATGCAGCAAAGTAGAAATTCCACTCTCTTTTTTTCTGTGCAACTGGATTATCTTTATTTAGTAGGCTTCATTTGTTTAGTTACAATGATGATTAAAGCCTAATCCTCTTTCTTTTGCTCCCTTCATATGAATGGAAGTGTATTTTCTTAGACTTCTCTAAAGAGAACAGAATATTTATCAAAGGTTTTAAAAATGAAAATATTTTCAGTTGTTAAGAAGTGAAAACTGCCTAGTTTGCACAGTTCATTGCCAGCTCCATATATTGTATCTTAGTACCCTGAACCCTTAATTTAATTTAATGGGGGACTTTCAGAAACATCTGAAAGTCTGTTAAATCTGTTTATAACAGTGCATCCATGCATGTGCAAAACATATATCACTAACTTTTAAAGAAGCAGGCAGCATCCATTATTTTTGAAGTTTGTTAAATCATGGTCCATTCAATTAAGGGTTCACTGAACTCCTATAATATTATTCATAGTGTTTCTATATTACTTTGAAATCACTTCAACAGAATGCTGTGTAGGAGAACAGTCAATTAGTTCTGCCAGGCTAACATTATTTTCACTTTATAGTGAAAATAATATTCAGCATGGGATTATATATTCAGCATGGGATTGCAGAGTAGAATATGTACTTCGTAATTCATTTCTAGTAACACAAATACACAGGCAGCAAGTTTTATTTTTATATTTCTTGTCTTACCAGGATCACACCAGGGTTGGTGCAGATACTTCTCAGGATATACAGTTATTTGGTATAGGGATCCAACCAGAGCATTGTGAGATAGATATTTCATCAGATGGAGAAGTTTCTCTGACACCCAAAGAAAATGCAAGGTATGGGTAGCTCAGTGTGTCTTGTAAAATTGGCTGCCTCTTACAACAGGTGAACCTCTGTTTTTCATTGTATATAAAACAATTGATCATCAGGCAGAGTCAGTTTACATGATTCCCAAATACTTTGGAAGTAAGGAGTCCTTTATGCAAAAAGAACCTCTGATTTATTGAAGATGAGATCTCCAGACGTAGCTTTTGTATAATCATAGGGTAAGAAATACCATAGATCAGGGGTGCTCAATAGGTGGATCGCAATCTACCGGTAGATCGCGAGGCAAAATGAGTAGATCATGGAGCCCTGTCTCTCCAAACTGTTAATATGTCAGTTTCGTCTAGTGACTAGACGAAACTGACATATTTAGCTGACACTAAACTGACACTGAAACTGACACTTTAGCTGCTCTTCAGGCATGCAGCAACAAAACTGACCAAACTGACTAGACTCCAGCAGGGGCTCTATACATTAAAGGGGGTGTCTGTCAGACGCTTCCTTCCCCCCTGGTAGATTTCCAGGCCTTGCTGGGTTTCAAAGTAGCTCTTGAGCCAAAAAAGTGTGAGCACCCCTGCCATAGATATATGTATAAGTTGAGACATTTAGGTCTTAAAATTGATCCTAAAAACTGGGGTTGACTTATACACAAGTGTATATGGTAAATCTAGTAACAATGTTGCTCTTAGGGCAACCCTGGGAGGCAGAGATGCCAGAGAGAAAGAGAGAGCCATTACTCATGCTCTACCTGCATTTTCTGAGCTGCACAGAGTAAGTTTGCAGCAACACCAGCCTGGGTTGATTGAGAGGGGGAAGCCTGTATGGCAGAGGTTCCCAAACTGGGGCATCCTGACCCCCCCATACAGAGAAGCCCTGCCTCTGCCCACTTAAGGGGCGTGGTAATGGGAAAGGCAGCCTCCAAAATGCTTAAAAAAAATTGCAACACACACCCAGTTTTGTGTTCACAGACCAGAAGTGGGTTGTGATGGGTTTTTTTTAAAAAGAGTTTTAGAGGCTTGAGGAACCCTGCAGAGGCATCTGTGGGGGCTCCCCGTACCCCTTGGAGGTCAGTGATAGCTTAGGTAAGTTGCAAAAACCCCTTTTGGCCATGGCAGCGATGCAATTGTGGCAATTGCATTGTTGCCTTTGCCCCTGCCCCCCACATACTTACCCTAGTTCCCAAACTCCCAGAGAGGAACCGCTGCTGTATGGAATGGAACATTTGGCTGCAGCAACAACAGCTTCTATAGGTTGGAGAAAGGGAGTAAGCCTGTATGAATGAATCTGTATCATGTTTGGTTGCAGCACATCAGGTTGAAGGGAGGACATAAGTGAAACCTGTATGGAGTGGAACCTTTCATTGCAGCAGTATCCAGTAGCCCCACTGTAATTGCCTCCACTGAGGCAATAACCTCCCCCCAAACCCAACTTATCCACAAATCATATGAAATGACTGGGTTTTTTTTCCAAAGTTGCCTTTGACTTATCTGCGAGATCAATTTATACGGGGGGGGGGGGGAGAGTGAGTGTGTGTGTATGTGCATGTATTATATAGTGAGAGCTTTCACTTTTCTGAAAGCTTGAGGAGAAAGAATAAATACTTGTCCCCTAATACAAGCAAGCCTCCGTATCCGCAGATCTAGTTATCTGTGGATCCAGGGTGGCCTGCATACCCATTACTGTATCTTTGTTTTATGTCAAGAGTCTCCAAACAGCTGTTCGGGGGGCCACATCCGGCCCGCCACAAGATTTTTATCCAGACTGCAGCAACTGGTATTTTTTGTCAGATATCTGACACTTTTACTCATTGTATATCATTTCTCAGTTTAAGTACGGCATTGTTTCTTTGTTATTGTCACATTTTCTTTTTGTTCTTAGTTGTATCATGCTGGTTACAAAAAAGATCCAAGTAACATGTATTTATTCATTTAAATTTCATTCAGTCATTTATAAAACTGATTTTATTTATTTATTAAACTGATGAACTGGGGACCCCCATTGAGTTAGATTCGCGGTTAAAAATATCGCAGATAAAGAGGCTGCACCCGTATTTTATCATTTTAAAAGTATTAAGATTGTGGTTAAAGTTCTATAACTTTTAATCAATGACATTTGATTAAATAAATCAAAACTGATAAGTTCAATAACTAAACTATTAAAAAAATCAGGTAGAAACCTGTGCTTGGTGTTGGAAAGCCACCACACAGCAGGTGATGAGTACATAGCAGAGTGTAAAGAGACAGGAGCACTGGATGGAAGAGGTTTTTAGAAGGGACTTCCTTGAATTACACACAGACTCTCAGAAGATCAACATCTAGGGCATGCAAAGGAGGATGAGCTCATAACAGGCTTCTTCAGTGGCTGCGCACAGGAGACACAAAGCCCTTGCTTGGGGCCCCTGCACAACTGCCTCTTTGCGCTTTACAGTTGAACAATGCAAGACGCTGCAGTTTTCTGTCCTCGCTCTGCCACGTCTTTGCTCTTTCCAGCTGCACGAGGATAAATGCTGCTCTCAGCCCCTGCCTTTGCTGAAAAGCCACACAAGGCAAAACGCTGCTGTCTTTAGTTCCTGCGGCAAATCCTGGCTTTGCACAGCTACGCATGGCGAACTGTCACTCTAGGCTAAGCAGGAACCAAGAGCAGCAGCAGCAGAGTCTCAACTTGTGCCGAGCTGGGACTGAAGACAGCAGCAATTCACCTCAAGCAGCTGCACAAAGCTAAGAAGTGTCTGAGCAGCTGCAGAAGGCAAAATGCTGCTGCTTTCGGTCCCTGCTTGGCTACTTCTTGGCTTTGTGCAGTCACACGAGATGAAACGCTGTTGCTCTCAGCCCCCGAAGCTGCACAAGGTAAAACGCGGCTGCACATGGGGCACAAAAAGGCTACTTCCTCCCCCCTTGCACGTGTTTCTTCCTCATCCCACCACTATCTCATGGCACAGCTGATAAGGAGCCGCATGACACCTGCTGAAAACCGCTACGGACGGATTTCTTCGAAAGGTTTCACTATAAAATTTACAACAGTGAGATAAGTATTAACATATATTCTACAGGAGGTTTGCTCCTCAGGGGCGTTCTGGGTGGTTTTCAGGGAATACTTCTTGTGTTCCTCAACCCTTCCCAAGCATTTGCTTAGCAATTTTTTCTTCAGAGTGTTATGCAGGATCAAAAGAAACCACTGACCCTAAACTGAGTTCAAGGCTTTTATTGTGAGGAATGGAACCTGAACCAAATACAAACAACCTTGTTCCAAATTTCTCCAATTGAGAGGACCTGAGGCAGGCAGGCAGGCACTAGGCAGGCAGGAGGCAGCAGGACTTGAGGCAAAGGCTGGATGTTTGTTCCCTGGTCATCAGTGGCTCTCCCAGGGGCTCCTTGCTGCAGCTCTCTCCTCAGCTCTCAGGTTTTAGCTCCGCTCTGCAGCTTGGTCTCTCCCAGCTCACTCCTTCCTGCAGCTCCTTCTCTGGTCAGCTTCCCTGGTGGTCCCCTTCCTCTGTAGAGCTCACTCTCCAATGTTCCTCACAGCAGCTCTTCCCTGGTGGTCTCCCCGCTCCTTGCTTGTGCAGTCCCTTTTTTTGCACACAGCAGCCTCTACCTTCCCTCTCCTGGTACTGCAGCCTCCTCTCCTGCAGCAGTTTTCCCTCTGGTCCTCTCAAGTTCTGCCCATAACAAGAGTAACTGTCTCCCCAACATTCTTTTCCAACTGCCTCTTTTAACTGTTCTTTCCCACATTCCAACTGCCTTTTCTCCACACGCAATTCTCCTTTCCTAGAATGTCACCCTGCTTTTCTCATCCCTTTCCTGCTTCCTGGGTTTACAAAACATAGGTGTTGTTCCCCACTATCTCTAGCGTCATAGTGGACAATGCAGAACAAACCCGATTCCGTCATCCCAAAATAACTCTCTTGACACAAAATAATCCCACATCCCAAAATAACTCTCTTTCTTCAAAAGAATACCTTCAGCCTTTTTGCCCCAGATACTTATATCTAAAACTAATTAGCTTTAATATCATAAAACTTGGTACCTCTAAAATATCTTACTCACATAGCTAATTCATACCTAGATTGACCCCCCAAGCTCACAATAACCTGTCATGTGAAAAGTGTTTTACTTTGGTTTGCCATAAGAAAGACCCTGATGGATCATCCACATCAGGTATCAATTCTTCTGGGGAGTCCTTTATTTCAGGTTGTACTAAGAAAAGTCCAGACAAATCATAAACATTCCAAAATGGATCTTCTTCCCCAACCTGCTTTTCAAGAGGCAAATAAGGAGTTGGGGTACATTTCTTTGCTTCCTTTGACTCACTAAGTCTTCGAGGGGTACTTTCATTCCTAGCAGAATTAGACGAGAGTTCTAACAGCCCAACTGCAGCCTCCTTCACCTTCTTCACTCCAGCACCTAGCAATGCAATCAGTGTCTAACGAGGTGATTTTCAAGCACTGTGCTACAGCACAATGGTGTGCCGTGAATGGTCCATAGGTGTGCAGCAGGAGTGTGGGGGAGATTAATTTATTAATAGGGGGACGTGAGGCCCTCCTGGCAGTGAGGTGTGACCTATCAATTGTCAAAAAACTGATGGTGTGCCTTGACAATTTTAGTAGCTTGTCAGTATGCCATGAGGTGAAAAAGGTTGAAAATTGCTGATCTAACCCCATCTTTCCCAGAAACCTCTTTTCCAACTTCACTCATGTTTTCTTGGGGCAGCAACAGTTCTGTTCCTGGAAAAGTTCTTATAATCAAATTCTGTTTGCATCTCAGCTATACTTGCCTTCTATTCCATAGGGATTCTGCCCACTTACCACCATTCACTGAATTCTCCACCAGGCTTACACATCCTCTCTTTTACCAACTCCTTGGCATGAAGTTTATTCACTGTTTCCAAGTCCAGTTGAATTCGTCTCGCGTGCAACTAACCAGCTGTGTCTACCACCTGTTGCCTTTGCTTCCACTGAGATTGTTGTGGGGAAATTAATCCTGTTTCTCTTACTAGCATTCCAAAATGCTGACATACGGAACTCACCCCCTTAATCCAGTTCCATTTTCCTTTCCAAGATATTTAGCTCCAACCTGAGGAGTAGGATTCTCATCCATCATCTTATTTCTTACCACATTTCCTTCTGCTCTATAGTATCCAATATAGTATCGGGTAGATGGGACTCGTCAGCCTAGGAAGGCAGCTCATCTAAGAGAAGGAAACTCTGACCTCAAACCTCCACTGCCTTGTGGCTACATCCAGTTCTGGAAAAGGCTTCAGGAGTCAACCTCGAGGCAAAATCAGGAGCCGGAGTCCCTTAGGCAGTTCATGGCTGAACACAGTCACGTTCTGGCAACTCCTGCGACGCCGCTGGAATCAACCGTATTGGCTTCTGCCTTTCCATTGGACCATTCCAGCGACGTGGAGAGGGGGGATTTGCTGCATGGGTAACAGCCTATCCTCCATACCTTCTTTACCCAGGCTTCGCACACTGGAGAGGACACTCCAACTTCGCCATACGGCGTCGGCACAACACGGGAAGCAGCAGTTTACCGGTTATAAGTCTTTGCTTGATTGGCGTAGAGCATGACGCCAGGGGCTGCTTCCGACGGTGGGAGAGATCATTGCATCTCATTGGGCAGCTACCGCCCGCCTTAAGCTGGGCAGTCCCCAGCCAGTAAGGTGTTGCCTCGCCACGGTCCGTTAACCTCATGGGGTGCGTGGGGTTTAGGGTGAAAACCGACAAGCGGATCGACAACTCTGCACCATGCAACAGAAAACAGAAAACTACTGCCCTAAAGCTGGGCACCTGGAACGTTAGGACAATGACACCTGGCTTCTCTGATGACCTGCAAGAAATAGACGACGCACGCAAAACAGCTGTCATCGACATGGAGCTGAGCAGACTGCAGATGGACATCGTCGCCCTTCAAGAGACTAGGCTGCCAGATTCCGGATCTGTCAAGGAGAGAAATTTCTCATTTTTCTGGCAGGGAAAACCACCAAACGAAACCAGGGAACATGGCGTTGGCTTTGCGGTCAGAAATACCCTGCTGAAATCCATCATCCCACCTACTGTGGGAAGTGAAAGAATTTTGTCCCTGCAGCTCCAGTCATCAGCAGGACCTATCACTCTCATCAGTGCTTATGCACCGACTCTGTCGTCTCCAGCAGAAGCCAAAGACAAATTCTATGATGACCTGGCCACCACTGTCAAGAAAATCCCTGTAAAAGAGCCATTGTTCATCCTCGGCGATTTCAGTGTTAGAGTTGGTGCTGATAACAGTTCATGGCCCACTTGCTTAGGTCAGTTTGGCACTGGGAGGATGAACGAAAATGGCCAACGCCTGCTAGAGTTTTGCTGTCATCACGGTCTCTGTGTCAGCAACACGTTCTTCAACACAAAGCCCCAACATAGAGTCTCTTGGAGACATCCAAGATCAAAGCACTGGCACCAGCTCGACCTGATCCTCACCAGACGCTCCAGCCTTCCCAGCATCAAGATCACACGCAGTTATCATGGTGCTGCCTGCGACACTGACCACTCCCTGGTGTGCAGCAGAGTGAAACTGCAAACAAAGCGACTGTATCACACGAAAAAGGAAGGAAGACCTCGCATTGATACCAGCAAGACCCGGGATCAGAGAAAAGTGGAGGAATTTGCACAAGCGCTTGAGGAATCTCTTCCAGGCCCGGCCGACGCAAACGCATCCAACAGATGGGAACATTTCAAGAATACCGTTTACAACACCGCCTTGTCCATATTCGGCAAAAAGACCAACAAGGCGGCAGACTGGTTTGAAGCCCACTCTGAGGAGTTGACACCAGTCATTGAGGAAAAGAGGAGAGCTCAAGCAGCATACAAGGCCTGTCCCAGTGAGCGCAACCTGCAGGTCCTCCGAACTGCTCGCAGCAAAGTCCAACAGACTGCCAGGAGATGTGCTAACGACTACTGGCTCCAGCTCTGTTCCGAGATACAGATAGCAGCTGACACGGGCAACATCAAGGGGATGTATGATGGTATCAAGCAGGCCCTAGGTCCAACACAGAAGAAAATTGCCCCTCTGAAGTCTGCCACAGGTGAGGTCATCCAGGATCGGGCGCAGCAGATGGAACGCTGGGTGCAGCACTACTCTGAGCTATATTCCAGAGAAAATGTAGTCACCGAAGAAGCACTGAACAACATTGAGTGCCTGCCTGTGCTGGAAGAGCTTGACAGTGAATCAACCCTAGAAGAACTTCACGTGGCCCTGGACTCCCTTGCCTTTGGCAAGGCACCTGGAAAAGACAGCATCCCTGCTGAAGTCCTAAAATGCTGCAAAGAGATCATCGTCACTGAGCTGCATGAAATCCTCTGTCTCTGCTGGAGAGAAGGTGGAGTACCTCAAGACATGAGGGATGCAAACATCATCACGCTGTACAAGAACAAAGGTGACAGGGGTGACTGCAACAACTACCGCGGCATCTCTCTCCTTAGCGTTGTAGGAAAGCTGTTTGCCCGAGTTGTACTAAAGAGGCTCCAGGTACTTGCAGAGAGCGTCTATCCAGAATCGCAGTGTGGATTCCGAGCCAACAGGTCCACCACTGATATGGTATTCTCCCTTAGACAACTGCAGGAGAAATGCAGGGAACAACGACAGCCACTCTTTATAGCCTTCATAGATCTCACAAAGGCTTTCGACCTGGTCAGCAGAGACGGCCTCTTCAAGATTCTCCCCAAGATTGGATGTCCACCCAGGCTCCTCAGCATCATCAGATCTTTCCACAAGGACATGAAGGGCACTGTTGTCTTCGATGGCTCCACATCAGACCCTTTTGACATCCGAAGCGGAGTGAAGCAGGGCTGTGTTCTTGCACCAACCTTGTTTGGGATTTTCTTCGCTGTCCTGCTGAAGCAGGCCTTTGGAACTGCAACAGAAGGCATCTATCTCCGGACCAGATCAGACGGAAAGCTCTTCAACCTCTCCAGACTGAGAGCAAAATCCAAAGTCCAGCTGAAATGTCTGCGTGACTTCCTCTTTGCCGACGATGCAGCTGTCACTACCCACTCTGCCAAAGATCTCCAGCAGCTCATGGATCGTTTTAGCAAGGCCTGCCAAGATTTTGGACTGACAATCAGCCTGAAGAAAACACAGGTCATGGTTCAGGATGTGGACTCACCTCCCTGCATTACAATCTCTGAGCATGAACTGGAGGTTGTCCATGACTTTGTGTACCTTGGCTCAACGATCTCCGACACTCATTCTCTCGATACCGAGCTAAACAAGCGCATCGGTAAAGCAGCTACCACGTTTTCCAGACTCACAAAGAGAGTCTGGTCCAACAAGAAGCTGACGGAACATACCAAGATCCAGGTCTACAGAACTTGCGTCCTGAGTACACTTCTGTACTGCAGCGAGTCATGGACTCTTCGCTCAGAACAGGAGAGGAAACTGAGCGCTTTCCACATGCGCTGCCTCCGACGCATCCTCGGCATCACCTGGCAGGACAAAGTTTCACACAACACAGTCCTGGAACGTGCTGGAATCCCTAGCATGTATTCACTGCTGAAACAGAGACGCCTGCGTTGGCTTGGTCATGTCGTGAGAATGGATGATGGCCGGATCCCAAAGGATCTCCTCTATGGAGAACTCGTGCAAGGAAAGCGCCCTACAGGTAGACCACAGCTGCGATACAAGGACATCTGCAAGAGGGATCTGAAGGCCTTAGGGATGGACCTCAACAAGTGGGAAACCCTGGCCTCTGAGCGGCCCGCTTGGAGGCAGGCTGTGCAGCATGGCCTTTCCCAGTTTGAAGAGACACTTTGCCAACAGTCTGAGGCTAAGAGGCAAAGAAGGAAGGCCCATAGCCAGGGAGACAGACCAGGGACAGACTACACTTGCTCCCGGTGTGGAAGGGATTGTCACTCCCGGATTGGCCTTTTCAGCCACACTAGACGCTGTGCCAGAACCACCTTTCAGAGCGCGATACCATAGTCTTTCGAGACTGAAGGTTGCCAATACAGTATAGTATCCAATCACTACACATGGGACAGGCTTAGGGCTTTCAGCTGTCCTAGTTAGCCTTCCAAAACCATCAATCACTGGCTGCTAAAATTCAGTTCACTGGGCACACCTTTTGTACTCCATTCTCACACCTCTCTTTGGATCGCTATCATAATTTCTATTGTCTTCTTCATAAGAACATAAGAACAGCCCCACTGGATCAGGCCATAGGCCCATCTAGTCCAGCTTCCTGTATCTCACAGCGGCCCACCAAATGCCCCAGGGAGCACACCAGATAACAAGAGACCTCATCCTGGTGCTCTCCCCTACATCTGGCATTCTGACTTAACCCATTCCTAAAATCAGGAGGTTGCGCATACACATCATGGCTTGTACCCCATAATGGATTTTTCCTCCAGAAACTCGTCCAATCCCCTTTTAAAGGCGTCTAGGCTAGACGCCAGCACCACATCCTGTGGCAAGGAGTTCCACAGACCGACCACGCGCTGAGTAAAGAAATATTTTCTTTTGTCCTAACCCGCCCAACACTCAATTTTAGTGGATGTCCCCTGGTTCTGGTATTATGTGAGAGTGTAAAGAGCATCTCCCTATCCACTCTGTCCATCCCCTGCATAATTTTGTATGTCTCAATCATGTCCCCCCTCAAGCGTCTCTTTTCTAGGCTGAAGAGGCCCAAACGCCGTAGCCTTTCCTCATAAGGAAGGTGCCCCAGCCCCGTAATCATCTTAGTTGCTCTCTTTTGCACCTTTTCCATTTCCACTATGTCTTTTTTGAGATGCGGCGACCAGAACTGGACACAATACTCCAGGTGTGGCCTTACCATAGATTTGTACAACGGCATTATAATACTAACCGTTTTGTTCTCAATACCCTTCCTAATGATCCCAAGCATAGAATTGGCCTTCTTCACTGCTGCCGCACATTGGGTCGACACTTTCATCGACCTGTCCACCACCACCCCAAGATCTCTCTCCTGATCTGTCACAGACAGCTCAGAACCCATCAGCCTATATCTAAAGTTTTGATTTTTTGCCCCAATGTGCATGACTTTACACTTACTGACATTGAAGCGCATCTGCCATTTTGCTGCCCATTCTGCCAGTCTGGAGAGATCCTTCTGGAGCTCCTCACAATCACTTCTGGTCTTTACCACTCGGAAAAGTTTGGTGTCATCTGCAAACTTAGCCACTTCACTGCTCAATCCTGTCTCCAGGTCATTTATGAAGAGGTTGAAAAGCACCGGTCCCAGGACAGATCCTTGGGGCACACCGCTTTTCACCTCTCTCCATTGTGAAAATTGCCCATTGACACCCACTCTCTGCTTCCTGGCCTCCAACCAGTTCTCAATCCAGGAGAGGACCTGTCCTCTAATTCCCTGACTGTGGAGTTTTTTCAGTAGCCTTTGGTGAGGGACCGTGTCAAACGCCTTCTGAAAGTCCAGATATATAATGTCCACGGGTTCTCCCGCATCCACATGCCTGTTGACCTTTTCAAAGAATTCTGTAAGGTTTGTGAGGCAAGACTTACCCTTACAGAAGCCATACTCATTCTCCCTCAGCAAGGCCTGTTCGTCTATGTGTTTTGAGATCCTATCTTTGATGAGGCATTCCACCATCTTACCCGGTATGGATGTTAGGCTGACCGGCCTATAGTTTCCTGCTCAGATTCCCATTTTTTCTTTAGAGGCTCCACTTGTTTACGAAGCTCCTACAACTCTCATCACTACAGATCTACTCTCTCACCTGAATAAAATTGTCCAGTGTCTCCACTTCCTTCTCATCCCCGCCTCTTATCTGTCCCATCCTCCATCCATAATTTCTCCCTGTGGACCTGTACTGTTGGCTGCTTCCATTACACCAGCGGCTGTTGCTTTATTACTTGTTCCCTATCCTCCTTTGCACTTGGAAAATTCATCAGAGCCTCCATCTCTAATAACTTTTGTTCATTTTTCTCTGCTTCATCCTCCTTCCACCATCTTTCCATAGTCTCCTAATAGCAATGCTTCATTTCCTCATAAAAATGTAATGTGGTAGCACAGTCTGTGCCCCCCACAGCACTCTCTGCTCCATCTCTTCCACCTTCAAATGTCGCTGCTGCAGCCAGAGCCAGCACATTCAATGATCCAGAAGCCTCCATATACACTACTGTAGCCCTTACTAATTATACTGTGCACCAGACTTCAACACCAGCTGTGCCCATGAAGTTGATAGGAGAAAGCATCCCCACATAATTCCGTCACTGCCACCATGTCATGTGAAAGGGGTGCTGAACCCCCTTTTGTCACTTGGTAACATGGTGGCCAGTTTCTTTAGCAGCTGGACTTGGCAGGTTAGTGCTTGGTCCCCATCAAACTACGGTGTTACAGTAGAATTTCTTCTAAAGATTTCACTATAGGAGAGGGAGGGGCCAGCCAGCAGCCCAGCAGACGTGTCTTTCTTGAGCTCTTGAAAGGCACTCTGTTTTTCCCCAAAAACTGTGGATCTGAGAAGATCCGAGGATTATTTGTCAGGAGAGACAAACTCCTCCATGTGATGGCACAATTCCTGAGGAGATAAGTCCCGGCCGGGGGGCTTTCCCAGGAGATTCCGCCGTCTTGGCAGCAGTGGTGAAGAATTCATGCTGAACTCAAGCTGAAGGCCCCAGCAGGGAAAGACATTGAAAGACTTAAGTAAGTGTTACTCCGTTTGTGTATGTCTGGCGTTGACTGAGTAATTGATTACCTGATTTGTTTTCTTGCCCTGAGAAGAGGAGGGGGGAAGGTTCCCCCCCCAGCTGTCTATCGGTGTGAGGAGAAATCGTAGAAGAAATTTACCAAGCTTGTTATGGATATATGAAAATATAACTATAACTTTACAACTTTGAATTTCGGTGGATTACAATTTAACTGTCCTTGGAAAGTTTGTGTATTGGAGCGTTTACTGCTTTGGTTTTATTTGGGATTTGGATTTGGGATTGCCTGAAAGATTTGAGTTTGCCTGAAAGAGCTGTTGGATTGCCTGAAAGAGCTGGCTGAAAAAGCTGACATTCCTAAGGATTGAGGAATGGTGTTGCCAAGGCTACAACTATAAACAACATAAGAGAAATATAAACTAAACTAGCACCAGTGACATTGAATGCCATCTAGTGGATGTAAAAAGACATTGCAAGAATTTGATTTCTGTCTGTAATTGAAGCAAGGAAGATAATATGCTGAGGACATCTAGTGGTCTTAAAGAACATTGCAAGCAGAAGGTTTTACTTGACTAATTTTTTTGTTATTGTTGATGAGTGACCAGAGGATTGATTGTTGATGTGATGTGATGTATAGATAATTGAAAGAGAAAGTGAAAGTGATTTGTTTGATGATAGATATTTGAGCTTTACAGGAAGGAAGAACAAAGATGGCAGGCAAACAGTGAAAATTCAAGGTCCACCGGTGTCTGAGACGGGACTTGGAAAATTAGTACAAGAGGAACCGAAAGGGAAAGACTGGAAACAGACTGTGCAAGACAACATAGAAAAACTGTTGGTGATGGTACAGCAACTAACAAACCAATCTGTTCAAACTCAAGTTAGTGTGGATGCTTTAACTAAACGATTAGATGAACTTAGTGGACAACTGATGGAGGTGAAAATTCCATCAGAATAAAATAAACAAAAGATTGAGAGATTGAGAAAAAGGATAAGAAAAGATCAAGGTAAAATATCGGAGATAGAAAAAAATCAGCATGATGCAGAGACAGCGTTAATGGAAATTCAAATGGATAGTGCAGCTTGAGTGGTGAGGATACAAAATATACCCGAAGAGAAAGGAGAAAATACATTGCTACGGATTGTTAGATTAATGTCAGAATGGATTGATACACCGATGGAGGAGGTATCTAAAGAATTGGACTCAGTGAAAAGAGTGAGCACTTTTTATCTGAGAAAACACGAATTACCAAGAGAAATCCATGTGAAATTCATCAGAACCTTTTACAGAGATAAATTACTGAAGACCTCACAGGAAAAGGAATGGACAGTGGATGATAACAAAGTCAACATTTTAAGACATGTTCCATGGAGAGTGAGGAAGAAGAGAAAAGAATATGAAAACCTGACAAAATTTTTAAGAGAAAAGCAAATGCCATACAGACGGCTTTCTCCGGAAGCTATGTTTTTTCAATATCGGACACAGAGATATAACATAAATTCAATAGTGAAAGCAGAAAACTTCTTGAGTACAGTGATGAAAGACAAGATAAAAAAGGAAGAGAAATCAAGAAGAAAAGAACTAGAAGAATATGGACCAGAAATGGAGTCGGATGAAAAGAAATCAGATGATTTCAAAACAACAGATGAATTGGAGAGGGAAGAGCCTAGAGGAGCGAGTAAGAGGCGCTCACCAATAGCAACCAGAAAAAGACAAAAAGAGAGGAAGATGTGATGAGAAACGTGATGTCTAATGAATAGGGCATTGTTGGTGAATAAAAAATTAGAAGTTTTTGTGGTTTCAGATTAAAAAAAGTTGCCATTTATGTTAAAGAAAGATTGAGATCAAAATAAATATATGCATTACAAGATAGATTATTGGATTTTGGGTTGCAAGAAGAAATAGTAAGACAATGCATGATAACATGTGTGCAAAATATAGGCCATAATATCGCAGTAGATCAATGGGAACAGATCTGGAAGCAAAATAAGAAACTTACTAGAGTAGCAAATTTTATATTATTTTAGATATTATAGATAAAGGAAACAATGTATGCCTGGTTATTATGATTTTATATCTTAGGATTTTATATCTTAGATATTGGAAGGATTTTAAAATACCAAGGAAAAATGAATTAATAGAGAAAGTGATGAATGTGGCAAAGATGGACAGACATTCGGAAATTTTGGATCGATAACGAAGGCCTATACAAATAGAGTAATGGAAAAAACCCTTTTATGCTTGGTTGAAAATGAAGTTTTAGAAATACATGATAGTGCATTTAGATGATTGCATTACATATATATTATATTTGATATGATATGATACATGAATTATGGATGAAAAATGTTATTGAGAGGTAAATTTAGAAGAAGAAATTGATTAAGATATGTAATAATTTATTAGTTTTAGTAATATACGATGGTGATGTATGATTTCCTGCACCTTTTGTCTTCTTTTTTGTGTAATGATGTTTTTTGTGTTGTGTGTTATGTGTAGTGTGTTTTGTTTGTAGCTGTTTTTGGAAAATAAAATAAAATAAAATAAATAAATATTTCACTATAAACTTTACAACGGTGGGGGCAAGTATTAACATATTCTACAGGAGGTTTGCTCCTCAGTGGGGCGTTCCAGATGGTCTTCAGAGAATGCTTTTCATATACCTCAGCCGTTGTCAGCATCTCCTCAGCTGTTTTTTTCATCAAAGGAACTGTCTCTGTCCTGCACGTTCTTTTCCAACTGCCTCTTTTAACTGTTCTTTTCCAGCATTCCAACTGCCTTTTCCCCACACAAAGCTATCCTTTTCCAGAATGTCTCATCCCTTTCCTGCTTCCTGGGTGCGCAACATTGATGTTGTTCCCCACCATCCCCTAACACAGGGCTTTACAAACTGGGGTGTTGCGACGCCCCAGTCTGTGGGCCCTGGCCTGTTTCCCCTTATGGGGAAACTTTCAGCTTTGAAAGTGAAAGCAGAGTGATCGCACCCCACCTCCACTAAAGCGGAAGTGGAGCGCGATTGCTCCACTTTCACTTCTGAAGCTGCGGGGAGCCCTGCAGAAGGTCGCACAGGGCTCCCTGCACCCCCAGGAGGCTGCAGGAGGCTCTGGTAAGTTCAATCAAGCCCCTGCAGCCCCCCTGACCGGCGCAATCCTGGGGATCTAGCGTTGTCAAGAAAATGTGACTAACAGGAAGCAGGACCCACAAGAACACATTTCCCTTGTTTAGTACCTGGCATAGGTTGTCCTCTGTGGCCATCTCAAAGCCCAGCCTGGAGTGAAAAGAATGCAGGTATTCTGTTACATTCAGGACCCTCTGGTGCTGGGATGCCACCATCTGCTCAGGCACCTTACCCAGGACATAGGCCAGAAATTATCTTGTATGGTGGGATTTAAGAAATGCGTCTTTAAGAGGGGTGCACCACTGCTGTTTTCAGTGCCACTGGCAGCACCCCTTCTTTAAGTGACACATTAACCACCCTCCTAACCCAGTCGACCAGAGTTGCCACTGGGCAGATCTTATAAGTCATGCTGGGAAGAATCGAGTGGGCAAGGAGCTGACCTTACACTCCAAAGGATCCGCTCCACTTCCTCAGGTTGCACAGGATGAAAAGATTCCAAAACAGCTGAACCAACAGATGCCGGGGGGCATCAATAGATACTGTCAATGTGGAGTCTGTGTCATGGTAAATGCAAGCAATTTTATCACCAAATTGCCTAGCAAATTTGTCACTGAGCAATCATACAGTCTTTCTCTACTCCATGGGTCTCCAAACTCTGGCACAAGGGATGGATCTGGTGCGCTGGCATTATAGTTCTGAGTGTGGCAGTGGTGAGGCCTTACCACATCACACCCAATCTTCTCAGAGCCTTGAGCCAGAGAGCGGCTTCCACTGGGAAATCAGGGTGCAGAGCTTTCTGGAGCGACACACAGTGGAAGTGGCTCTCCGGTGTGAGGCTTGACGAATGGTGACTCTGGGGCAGAACAGTCTTGCCACCGCCATGCTCAGAACAATCACCCCAACTCACTGGATTAAAGAGTAGATAGATAATGAATGAGTCATTTCAGTGCTGATTCTCACAAAGATTGAAAGTAATACCTTTGTGATATAAGAAGAGCCATGCTGGATCAGACCAGAAGCCCAGCATACTGTTTCCCACAGTGGCCCAGCAGATGCTTCTGAAAAACCCACGAGTGGGACATGTGGACTAATAGGTCTCTCCAGCTATTTCCTCTGAACCTGAAGGTAGCATATAGATGGGAAACAAATTGAAATGTGGTTTTCAGGCTAGTGTATTTGAGACTTTTTTGTAAAAGTAGGAGAAGATAACTATTAAATGTTGCCTGTGAGAAAACTAGTTGTTAGACGACTAATTTCCCTAGTTTCGTGGGACTAAATTTTAAAGGCAAAGAGAAGTTTATTCAAAAGCTGCCTCTACAAATATTTCTCAAACTTGTTAAAATGCGTTTTTATTCTTTTAGTTATGTCTAATGGGGAATAAACTTTCTTGAGATACAGTAACCTGTTTTTTTGAAGAATTTTTGTCACTGAAGAAGTGCCATATGCACAAGTCTCATTAAAGAGATTATAACTAGGTTTGTACAGACTGCTTACAGTGAACAGCCTGTGACCCAATTACTTCAGCGTTCATGTGGCCTTGCTAAAATAGAAGCTCTATCTTCCCTGTTTAGAGCAAGGAACTGCTGCTACAGCAGTAGTAATTGTTTGTCAGTAGGAATCAGCCTCTTGTTAGAACATTCATGGTTTAGTACTGAATTCAAGGTTTGTGCTTATATTTCATGCATATCTGACCTGGGGAGATTAAAAGAACTAGATCAGCAGTTTCTCCTCATAAACCTTGTTCTGAATCAAGGAAAAAAATCACCTGTTAAATAATGCGCTCCTCTGACAATGTGATCTCAGAACTATGGATATCTATGCTAAAAAGAGAGCATTTTTACCTGGTTGACCTGCATCCTGCTGTTAGGTCCATAAAGAAATGACAAGTACATGAAAAGGGTAGAAAACTACAGCATCTTCTTTGGGGCACTTAACCAATTGAGACCCTGGCCCCTGTGCTACCTGGACCACAAAATGCCACCCCACTCCCACCTGGCACATCTGGCAGCTTCTTGAGGACCAGAGAGGCTGCCAGAAGGCTTTCTGAGGCCTCTTGGAGGCCTAAAAATGTCACTTCTGGTTTTCACCAAAACCGGGAAGTGATGTTTTTAGGCTTTCTGAAGGTGTCAGAGGATCCTGTGGAGGCTTCAGAGGATCTTTGGGGGGGGGGGGAGGCTGTGAGCGGCTTCCCTGGCTGTCAAAAGGCCTGTTGAAAAAAATAAAAGGTGGGGAGGGGAGGGGGTCACACTGCTACCCCCTGGATGATCCCCCTTGGTACACGAGTGCACTTGACATTATCTAGCAGTGAGTTTGTTCCAAAGGATCCCTCCCTCAGTAAAAGTACCTGTGCTTTGAACTCAACCCAATAACTGTAGGAGAGTTGGCAGACCCTTTGCTGTCCAGGGGTGTGAAACCCATTTCATGTAGCAGGCCAAATAGCATTTATGCTGCCTGCTGTGAGAGCTGGTAGTGACATCATTAAGCAAGAAAATGATGTCATCAAGCAGGTGATGGCAGAAATGAGCACCTCGTTCTCCTGTAGCAATTTATTAACTGCAAAAGACAGAAGAGAAAATTTGCGGATCTTGATCATATTTCCAAGTTATGGGAGAGGCCAATTATTCACTTGAGCCACCCTATTCACAGCACTGCTTTTTCTGAGGCATCACTTCACAGCTCAGCTGCTGAGAGGTGGTCTGTGAAGTGACACCTTGGCAGAAGCAGCATTGCTGAAAGGGCAGAGCTGAGAGACCCTAATTCAGTGGGAGCCAGATAAAGAGCTTCTGTGGGCTGTATCTGGCCCATAGGTCTTGTTTCACACCCCTGACCTAGTTCAACACATATGGAAACACTGGAAGTGAAAATGGTAATAGACTGCTCCTTTTCTAAAAGCTTCTCATGCCTCTCCAATGAGGCTTACCTCAAATTTTGCGAACACTAGAATGCAGAATTCTCAAAACGTGAGCTACGCTCCATGGATGGCACATATTGTACTGCATAATGTGCATTTTTCTTCATTCTTCCCACTGAGGTATTTGTATATGCTTTTTAGACCATGAAGCAAAATGCTCACTTGTCCTTTTGCATGTAGAAAGATCTTCTCTCTAAGATAGTTCCAGACAGCCAAGTAAAATTCTAGCATCTCTCCCACTCCCTAGAAGAACAGGTGCAACTACTGTTAAGGAAGGAGTTGTGCTACTTCAGGTTATTTATCTTTTGCAAAAAGATTAGAGGATAGTTATGGTCTCATTCTCAATGTTTTAATTTCAGATCCTGTGTAAATGGCACACTGGTGTGTTCTGTGACTCAGCTGTGGCACGGAGATAGAATCTTATGGGGAAACAATCACTTCTTTAGGTAACGTATTTTTATTTCTCTCCCTACAGTAATTAAGCCCAAGTAAGCTTACTTGAAATAAGTGCATATACTTCCCCAGTTTATCCGTACTTCTGCCACCACCCTTTGTCTCCTTGTGACAATTTTAGATTGTAAGCAGACTTCCTCAAAAATGAAGATAACCTAGTCTAACTTCTAGTCAAGACTTGACTGATGGTCATTTAAGAGTAAGTGCTAAGCAGCATGACTACTGACATGATCTTCAACCAAACAGCTTGCACTAACTGTGGCAGATTAAACATTGTAGGGTAGAAAATTTCTTATTTAATGTTTGAAAATTTGATTAAAAAAACAGAAACCACATGCAACTCGATACTGGGAGGAATAACAACATAGTGCATTATTCTCTGTCTCTGTCTGTTGGTGAAAAGAAGCTTTCTCACATCCTAGATGCTCCATATTTGTTGGCATTCCATAAAACCACAAGGGCTTGATAGGCAGTATGGTACACTTGCTTCCTTGAGCTCATCCCAAGGGGACAGACCACATATGGTGTGGGTTAATATATGACCTGTCCACATCTGGCCCCTGGGTGATAATGACTAGCAGGTGGCTGCTTAAAGGCAGGGGAGTATTCAAGATGATCTTTTTTTATAAGTACAAGCTCTCCTTAAGTGGGGATAGTCCACAATGCCATTTGTCTGGAGCCAGTCACAGGGAGCTTCTTTGAAGTGGTATAGCTGGTGTGAGAGCTTCCTACTTTCTGCCGCTCTCAGGTTCTTAAAATCTCCCAGGCACAGAAGGTCTGCTTCCACTCTGCAGGGAGAGGAACTCCAGGGGCTTTCCTTAAGCACCTGCCAATAGACATCAGTTCCAGGCTTTCTGGCTGGTGAATGCTAAGAGATTCTATCCACTAGTAGCTTGTCAGCAAAGGGGTAGATATAGCTCTTGTTCCTTCCAAACCCCGCAGAGTTTGGTCATCTTCTCTCTCTCTCCCTTTCTTACTTCTTCCCTCCTCAGTCTCCCTCCACCTCTTTCCTTTTCATCTTCTCTCACAGCTTGACTTGCTTGCTTCTCCTTCCTCTCTTTGTTAATGCTCTCTTCTCTTTCCTCCTTGCCTTTGTCTCCTTCAATCTTCTCTTGCTTCTGACACTCGCTCCTCTGCATTTGGCCAGACTCCAGCTGTCAGCATCTTCCAGGCAAGCAGTGCTGAGTGATATAATTGCTCTGTCCCCTGTCAGGCCACAGCCAACTCCCAGAACTTCCTACAGCCACATAGAGGCTTGCATGAGGTGACTGAGCCCACTGGCTGTCACAAAGGAAAGTTGAGTACTGAGCGACTGAGGTACACTGTGTTGGTTACACACACCCATTATTCTTACTTTGTGCAGTTTTCAGGAACTACAGTGTGCTATCTAAACTTTGTTTTGTTTTGGAATAAGCCTGCATCCCTTTTCACTCTGGCCGTGATTCTTCCAGTGTGTATCAATTGTAACCTCAGAATCTATAGAAGCCAAGACTTTGCTCATGGCAAAGTCACGAGCAGAGGGAGAAAATCTTATATGTGTTTCAGAATTTGCTAGGAGTTTTAATAAGTATTATGTTAACTCTTAAATAGAATCAATCTACCTAAGAGGAAGCGACGAGATTGGTTGAAAGACTCTGAAAAAGAAACACTGTTAACAGAGCATGATCTGGATGCAGCTAGTGAAGCTTCTTCAGAACCAGACTATAATTATGAATTTGCACAGATGGAAGTTATAATGAAAACGCTCAATAGCAATGGTAAGAAAATGATTGCTCAGAGATACTGAAAATAAAAAACAGGAGCACATGTGTCTAGACCCACAGTAGAAAGTCTGTTAATCTATTCTCTTGTAAGAAATGTATATAGAAATGTATGCATTTTCTAAACCCTTTCCAACTCTGCCCCCCTCTCTGTAGGAGACCCTATAAATTATTTAAAAAATTTATACCCCACCTTACCTTTGAAAAAAACGATGCCTGAGGTGGCGTCCAATAATTAAAACATGATAAAAGGGATTGTCCGGATCCTTTTCAGTTTGGCTTCGGGCTGTGTTTTGGAACAGATACATCCTTAGTTGCCCTAGCGGTTGACCTGCACCAATGAGGCATCCATATTGGACCTACTAGACTTCTCACTAGTTTCTGGCACCATCAACCATGATGTCCGTTCAGGATAGTTGTCTAAATTGAGACTTGAAGGCACTGTTTTACTGTGATTTTACCCCTTCTTGACCAACAGATTTCAGAAGGTGGTAGTGGGGGATGCCTGTTCAGGATTGTGGCTACTGTGGGGTAGGGTGCCACAGGGGTCTAGGCTATCTCCCATGCTATATAACATCTAAATTAAACTGCTGTGGAAGAGGTCACCCAGGGATTAGAAACAGAGTGCCATTAATGTGCTGATGATGCTCAGCTCTATTTCTCCTTTCCACCAAATTTGCTTAGATCTTCAGAGAGAACTCTTCTGTGTACTGTTCCTGCCAGAGGTTGGGGGGAGCAATGATTAATAAGTAGGGTCTTCTCCATGGTGGTGCTGCAGTTATAGAACTCCTTCCTTGGCAAATTAAGATGTACCCCCTTGGTGTGTTCTCACAGGGGTTAAAAATGCTTTTGTTTGGAGTTACTTGAGAGTGGGTGAGGGATATGTTGTTCGTTGTTTTTTTTTGTGTATGAATTGAGCCACCTCCTGTCATTTTTTTAACGCTGCTTGATATTTTATTGTGACTATATATTTTTATGGTACTTTCTGTGGTCTGCTTTTTATATTTTATGGGGCTTGGTGTTGCGGGGTTTTTAATTGAAGATTCCTGATGTTTTAATACTGTTTCTAGGTTATGCTGAGGTCTGTATGTGATGGGCTGTTTTAGTATGTTTTTATAGTTTTAATGATGTATTTATATTTTATGGTTTTTATATTATTGTTAGCTGCTTTGGAGGAAAGGCAGGTTAAAAAAAACTATTAAATAAATAAAATTCAGTAAAAATAAGCACAGTTAAGGTAACAATAAAATCACAGTGCAAAAAGGACCATTCATAAAAAAGCATTCAAAACATAACATTCATGACAAAAAGCTAAATTCAAGAACGAAAGACAACTAGAGGGAGAAAGCTTGGCAAACAAGAGTCTTTGTGGGAGGACAGCAGGGAAGGGACCATTCTTAGCTCTAGTGGAAGGCTGTTCAAGAGCTGTGTTGCCTTCATGGAGAAGGCCGTCCCCCTTGTTGTGCTTCGTGCATAGTGGTGGCCCATGCAAGAGGACCCTACTAGATGACCTTGGGGGTGGTATATCTTATACAGGAAAAGGTGGTTCTTTAGATATGCTGGTCCCAAGCTGTAAAGGGCTTTAAGGGTCATTAGCAGCACCTTGAATAGTGTCCAGAAACAAACCAAGCAGCCTTAGAAGTAGTGACTCAACCAAGTCAAACCGCCCAGTCCCATGATAACATGGGCTGCTGTGTTCTGCACTAATTGCAGTTTGAATTGAAGAGCCTTTAAGGACAGCACCATGTAATTTTGCATTGCAGTTATCTAGATGTCACTAATTGTGATCAGGTCTGCCTGACTTGGGTAAGATTGCAGCCAGCACACCAGTCAAAGCTGACCAAAAGCCCACCCCACCCCCAGTTCAGGAGGACACCCAGGCTGCACACTTGCTCCTGCAGAGGAAGTGCAATCCAATTTAGAACAGGCTGATAGTCCAATGCCTGCATCTTAGTTCTTCAGACCAAAAACACCTGTCATGTCCAGATTTAACTTCAGTTTCTTGACACTCATTGAGTCTTCTGCTGCTTTAGGATATCAACAGGCTTCCTGGGATTGGATGAAGTGGGGAGAGAGAATAGTCGCCAACTCTAGAACCTTTAGAGTTATCTGTAGCAACTGCTAGGTGTGAATCCATTTGCATGAATCAGCCTGGGCAAATGCTCATACCACAGAACACAACACAATCCACAAAGGCAGAGACTGATAAACCCTGGGTAAGCTGGAATTATACTGCGCCACCGCCACATTCCCCCTGTCTCTTGCAGTCTCCCTGCACTTGAAGAAGAGGGCTGATGGCAGAGCCCTCCACGGATGTCCTGGAGGGGTTTGGTGTTGATCTTAGGCTAAGAGCCAAGGGCCAAGCCCTTTGGTTCACATTTCTTGCCAATCCAGGAACTATCTGTAGAGGAAGGCAAGGCACTAGTAGTCTTTTTCTCTCCCCTAGGTGTTCAGCTTCTCCTCCCTCTTAGACTAAACCAGAGGCACTTTAGTTTAACTAAAAGAAAATGAGGCATTGTAACTTCTTCTTTATTCTGCCTTTGGATCATTGTAGCTGTGGGGTAAATGCTTACCTGAATTAAGAAATAACACAGCATACTTTATCATGTGAATATTAATAGTAGCATTGTGGTGTTGTATCTAAGAAGTGGGGGCTTCCTCTCTATCTCCTAGATCCAGTGCAACATGCAGTCCAGGTTTTGGAAAAACAATACTTGGAAGAGAAGCGTAGTGCTTTAGAGGAGCAGCGGATGATGTATGAACGTGAGCTAGAGCAGCTTCGGCAGCAGCTCTCTCCAGAAAGGCGATATCAGCATTGTAGTGAGAGGCTTTCGGAAGCTGCCCAGAATGCTCAGCAGAAAATGAACCTCTGGTCAGAAGAGAGGTGAGAACGTGTTTGTGCTTAAACCATAAGTAGTCAAGGCAGAATATGGTGGATGGAGAAAACTATAATTCTAAGAATCTGCTAAAGAACACTCACTCTTTTTCGTATTGTTAGTGGCACTAGAGCTTAACCCTATTCAAACTGCATATTGTTTAACTGTGGGACAACCTCTTCCCTCCCGCTTACTTTGCTGAATATTTTGAAAGTGTCTAGAATGTTGTCCCTTTTAATTGGTGACTTTGCCTGTTTTGAGTGCATTCATACCCATCTCCTTCTACAGATAGCTATAATATTAGCACTGAAACTCTTTAGTTGTTTGACTGTTAAAAGAACTTTTATCTTCCCTTTCAGCCCTGATATAATAATAAAATAATAATAAACTTTATTTTTATCCCGCCCTTCTCCCCAAAGGGACCCAGGGCGGCTGATATGGGACATTCATTAAAATTTCCCTTCTAACACCCATGCAACTTTTCATGAAAAGTGGAAGAGGGGATATTTTTGTAGCTTTTATTCAAATAGATGTAGGTAGAATTTATTTTTTGTATAGAACAGTGCAAGTCTTCCACAGCTGGAAGACTTTGAATCTGAAGTCAGTAGACAGATACATAAACTATAAAGCATTAGTTTTAAATAAAGGTCTACTTGATAAAAATGTAGCACACTTTGCATTTTTTTCTCAATGAGTCAAAGTTTTAGTTGCATAAATGAAATGCATTACTGTCTAATAATTTGATATTTTGTAAATGGCTTAAATTTTCTCTTCTCTCGCTGCTTTAGAGACAACCCTTAAAGCATAATAATATTTAGTGCAATCTGGTCTAGCTACTATTGTGCCTTAAACCCCCTAATCTGTTTTTCTGCAGACATTTTCTTGTTTGCCAAAACAGCCCATACACTGTGGTTGTATATATGACACACATTTTCAGAAGTATTTTTGCCAGTGGGGGGACTCTGACTTTTTCTTCTAGCACAAAGTGCAGCTTTGTTGTGTGGAGAAATTTTCAGGTCTGCCATGATGAGCAGTCCCTGAAGTATCCTCCCCCCCAGCTGCTTCTTCATGAGAAGATCATCTTGTGGAGAAACCACTCAAAATCTCAAGAAATATTCTTTGGGCAGTTGGTGTGTTCTCTCTTTTGTGTGTGTGTGTGTGTGTGTGTGTGTGTGTGTTTGGGAGTATGACTGCTTGCCTCATGGTTTCATAATGTGGACTTAATATAACTCTGAGCATGCTCAGTTTGTTGTAGGAGTTAAGGATCTCCCACAATTTTGGAGTACTTTCTTTAAGAGGAGGGGATTTTTCACCCAGACATTTTTCTGAAAATCTGAAAATGTCAAATAAAATTTGTTGCAACAACTGAATTACTTTCCTTGATCTCCAGAAGTTATCTAACTTTTTAATCTGTCTGATCCTATTTTGTACTATATAAAAATATATAAAAGAGTAAAAGGATTCAAACATTGCCTTGATTTCTTTACTTCCTCATGCGAGAGGAGGAAACATTAATCTGAACGAAAACTGCTAGTTGGACATCAGGGATGTACTAGTTGACATTCAACTAGCTGATTAATCTGGCCCAGCCATTTTCAACCTTTTTCAGTGCATGGCACGCTGTCAAGGCACTAAAATTGTCAAGGCGCACTCCCAGTTTTTTACTTTCATTAAATTACTACATTACAATTAATTTTTAATTGATATAATTAATACAATTAAATCATTACATGTCAAAGGGCACAATCCTAACCAGGTCTACTCAGAAGTAAGTCCTGTTTTGTTCAATGGGGCTTACTCTCAGGAAAATGTGGTTAGGATTGCAGCCAAAGACTAACAAGAAGCTTGGAGAGGAAAGTATATTGATTCTGGAAAGGAGGAAAATGTTTTGAAGTCCCGTGTTATGCCAGAAAGTGCTGGCAGAGAGGTCAGATTGAACACATAGTGGAGAGATGTGGGGTGAGGGCAATGAAGAGACATGATTGAAACAACTGCAGGATTCAGCTGGAGTGGGTGAGAGAGACTGTGAGGCAAGTGATTCTGGACCTTTGGAAGTTGGGGACAAATGAGGGGGGAAGAGAGGTGCTAATTGCAATTATGAGATTGGGGGTGTGTGCCTGTAGGACTTATTTCTGAATAGACATGCCTAGGATTGGGCTTTTGGTTGCACTCTTCTTTCTCAAATACAGGAGCAGGCAATTGGCACTTCTCTCTCCTCCTCTCCTCTTCCCAAAGGTACATTTCCCCCATCTCATAATTGCAGTTAGCACCTCTCTTACTGTCCCTCCCTTCACTTGTCTGCACCTTCCAAAGGTCCAGAATCACTTGCCTCACATTCTCCCCCCCCCCCGCACTGCCAATTGCCTGCTTCTGTATTTCAGAAAAAAGAGCCAGCCCATTCTTAGGCTGGTGGCCTCAGCAGACTCGCTCGCTTCCTACCTGCTTGCCTGCCCCGGCTCCCTCGTTCTCACTCAGTCCGTCCAGACCTCCTCCAGGCTTCTCTTGCTGCCCAATTGGCATGCAGGGCAGACAACAATGGACTTTACCCAATCCTAGGTGTGTCTACTCAGAAGTAAGTCCCATAATAGTCAATGGGGCTTACTTCCAGGTAAATGAGGATTGGGTTGCAGCCTTCCTCTTGCTCAGCAGCAGGAGATGCAAAGCAGCTGTGGCTGCTCCTTTTTTGCCACTGCCACATGAGGTCAACTCAGCCGCTTCTCCCACACACGGCTGCTGCCTGCTGCCTGCCTTCACTGGCTCCGCGGCACACCTGAGGCTGTCTCGCAGCACACCATTGTGCTGCGGCACAGCGGTTGAAAACAGCTGATCTAGCCAGATGGAAAAAAACAGCTTTTTTACATAGTTCACAGTACAGGTGCTGCCTACTTATCTGAATATGGCTCAAGGCAGGTCCCTCAGACCTGCATTGAGCCAGACTTGGCCCAACCTGAACCTCCAAAAGGGACAGGAGCACTGCTCTGGTCATCTCCAGAAAGCTTTCTGAGCACTGGTCACCTCCGGAAGGCTTTCTGAAGCCTCCAGAGGCTGCCTATGTCTGCCCGTGGCCTCTGCGGACTTCAGAATGGCCAAAAAGCACACCCACCCACAAAAAAGCTACTTCCAGTTTTGAGACATTTTCTTCAGGCTTCCCTGGGCCGCCCAACGCCTTATAAGGCATTAAAAACATCACTTCCAGTTTCCCTCTGGAAACCAGAAGTAGTGTGTTTCTTTTTCTTGTCTTTTTTTTTGTGGTGGGGGGACTTTCCAGCCATTCTGAAGCCTGCATAGGCTGCAGGTGGACATGCATAGCCTCTGTGGCCTTCAGAACGTCCTCTGGAGGGTTTAAAGGGCCGAGAACCACAGTTATGTTTATCCATGGTTTTCTGTATCTGTGGGGGTCTGCGAACAAATCCCTCACGGATACCGAGGCCCCACCTATATATAGATGTGTTTAATTCAGAATTGTTATTCAGAATCCACTAAGGTATAGGTAGGGTTATTTGCATGTATAAAATATTATAGGATATTGTAGCTGCGAGTTCCTTGCTAAGGACTGGTCTAAAACCCAACTGGAATAAGTGACTTGTCAGAACCAAACTATATATTATGATAAACTCATAGTTTGGCCCTGCATATTATTTAATTGTAAATAACCATGAAGAGGAGTGATTTTGTTGGAACTCTATGGCTACAATCTTGATTTCTTTGTCTCCCCTAGCTGTTTATGCCTAGAAAAAGGTAAGGGGTTAATTTGTACCCAAGCCCAGGGTCAAAAAGGGGGCCCATGAGTCATCGGAGGGGGCCCAGAAATTTCCAGGGATCTTACGTTTTCCTATCTACTCACAGCCCAATCCTATCTACACTTTCCTGGGAGTAAGCCCCATTGACTCTAATGGGACTTACTTCTGAGCAGACAAGCATAGGATTGGGCTGTCAGACTTGTTGCCCACACAGGATGCTGGGGACACTACCATGAGCATATGGCTGAAGCTACTAGCAAGCCATATTTGCTGGGCTGAGGGATGCATACATGATATTTCTTAACACAGTGACGGAACTGGTCTGCTACAGTAGCTTTTTGGCTTGTAGATCTGCTTACCGTGAAGGAGTGTGTAGAGGAGCTCAGGGACACAGCTGCTGCAGAAGTCGGTTTCAGTACTCACAGGACACTTTCCATTCTAGTTTGGACCTAAATATGATGATGCTAATTTTCTGCATGATTTTCTATGTTTAAAAGATTTTAGAGAGACTTAGGAGTGTATTTGGTTTTCTGTATTACCATATCTAGTTGCTGATAACACATGGGTGGGTAGACCTGGGCTCCAAAGACTTTTCCAGCTATCTCTACTCTCCCTCCCATGCTGTTTCACCCCTCCCTGCCCCCACTCTGCTCACCTGTCACCACGCACCCCCACTCTTTTTTACCCCTGCCCCTTTGCAAAGGGGCCCAAAAGAAACTTTGTACCCCCTGATAAAATTTCTCTGAGGCCCTGTGCAAGTATATTAAAGGAAGCGCGAAGCATTGTTTGTAGACTTTTAAATATAATTTTCCTCAGAATATCTGTAAAGATGGATTATCGCATGGTGGAATTAATTTTGTTGAGAGCAGCATATCCCGACCATATGGATATGCTGGAAGAAATGTGGAAGAAATGTGGAGATAGTTGTGACATGTATATATAAAAAACTTATGACTTCTTTTCTTTATTGAGTTCTCATTCTGAGAGCTTAACAAATCTCCTGAGTAACATTCTATTAATAAAAGAAATGTTTGTTTCTTTACAATTTCCATGTTCCCCCCCCCCTTTCCCTACAGGGATGAATTATTTCGACAAAGCCTGGCTAAACTAAGAGAGCAGATAGTTAAGGCCAATACACTAGTGAGGGAAGCAAACTTTTTAGCTGAAGAAATGAGCAAACTAACAGATTATCAAGTGACATTGCAAATACCTGCTGCTAACCTGAGTGCAAATAGAAAGGTAAAAAAATGTGAATATTGAAACTATTTTAGCACAACTTCTCCAAATATGTAATGTCATCTGGATCTAGAAATAGAATTTGGAAGTTTCTGTGAGTGTGTGTAAGAGAGAGTAAATATACAAATGAGAGCAGTTGTAAGCACTGAATAAATGTTCGTTTTCTAATTTTTGTGTTTCAGAAAGATTGTAAACTATCTGTATGTATCTTATAGAAGCAGATGTTCATACTTGTACTGTCTGCTTGTGTCCCTCTGATGGAGTGATATTTTCAGTTTTAAAATGAGGAATGCTATTTTCCACTAAAATGATCAATGATTATATTCCAAAGTAGTGTTGGAGCAATGAGCACTAGGGCAAGGTATGCTCTTCCTCCTACCCTCTGTCAGAGCTCCCTGAGCCCTCCAAAATGTGACTGCTGAATGTCAGGGATCACTCAGCAATGACACAGGGTGCAATGCAGGGGACTGAGAGATTGGGAAATACTCTGAAACCAGAACTGGAGCTGAAACTTTAATCACAGTTTGTGTGGTTTATAGATATTTCTTACCCTTGCAGCATCTTGTTCTGTATCCCATGTAGTTGTTGTTGAGGGTGCCTCAATACTAAGCAGCTCAAGAGAGTTTCACTAGAGAGTTAGTGGGTGTAAAAGATGCATTTAACTGCACGTTGCCTGAGCACTATTCTGGATGCCTCCCCATGTAGTTTAGTTTTAGTTTTATTTTATAACTGAGTGTTGATTCAAACATACAACAAAGACTTTTTTTTCACAAGGCAGCATTATATGGGGTATCATTTATTTGAACAAAGGTACCTTTGGTAGCTTCCTGAACATAGAAAACTATATGCTACAGAGTTTACAGCTTAGGTAAACTCTTTTCCTCTGAAATGCTAAGTATTCATATCCAGGTAGATGTTGCAATGGTTGCAGTTTCAAAAAGGAAAATCTAAGGAGGCACAGACTTATTAGAAGGCCATATCATCTGTTATATACATAGTGAAAATATAAGTAATAAGAAATGCATGTTCATTCTTATAAATGTCTGAATAAGACTATTTGCAGTAATCATTCATATGAGTATTTGAAGACAGAGAAGGATGGGGTACAGAAAGAGAGTAATAAAATTATGTAATGTGTATCTAGAATTGCTTGAAAATATAACTGAAGAATGGAATACTTTGATACAGAGTGTGTTTTTATTTGTCTTGCCTTTATTCAGAGAGGGGCAATAGTAAGCGAACCAGCTATTCAAGTAAGAAGAAAAGGAAAAAGTACTCAGGTGTGGACAATTGAGAAACTAGAGAACAAGTTAATTGACATGAGAGATCTCTATCAAGAATGGAAGGAGAGAAGCCATGAGGTACTGAACTTCAGTTTTTCAGTCTTGCCAATATGTTTCTACCCAGTACTGTTTTTATAAGAGATAAGTGCATAAACAGTAGTAGCATGTTTGAGGAATTTCTGTACTATTCATCAATACCATCGCCATGTTCAGTTATATGAATTTAATGCCCATGTGCACATTTGAGAATACACTGTTACCTGAGTTCAGATTACATAGGCCTATCCCCCCCCCCCCAAAAAAAAACACAAAATCATCCTTGTTTAGTTGCCAAGGATGTTTGAATGAATTTAGGATATTTTTGGAGTGCTGAATCTGAAAATGGCATCGTTTTTGCCCAATTGGCTCTAGTTTTGGGAGTAAAGCATAGCCACCTTATATGCCGACTCAAGCAACTTCTTCGTGATGAAGCTGGCACCATGGTTTCCTCACAAGGAAACTACTTGAATCTAGGTCTAACTTTTAAGACAACAAAATGTTCGTAGGGCTGTGTTATCGTCTGCCAGTCATATCAAATTTATTTCATATATCGTTTCATAATTACCATGCTGGGAGAGCCCAGTTGTCATGCAAGCCACCCTTTTAGCTGTGCTGCTTCTGCTGAGGCATCACTTGCAGCTCAGGTGCTCTGTGAAGTGGTGTCTTGGCAGAAATGGTGCAGAAAGAGTCTGCACCATGTAAGAGTCGCCCATGTAATTCCCTTCACTGTGAAGGGAAACATCTGGTGAACTGAGGGTTCTATGAATTTCTCGCAGAACAATTTTGTAAAAAACCCCATTTTTAAATGATGGTTTAGATTTGCCTCCCTATGTAAAACGCCTTGAATGCCGTGTAAAAACAGAGAAAGGACTCTTCCAGTGCCTTGCAGCATCTCCCTTTCTCACTCCTCTTGGTCTGCCCCTTCCTCCATAGCAGTGGTTCTTAAACCAGTGAGTCGCAACCCACCATTAGAACCTAAAAAGGTCACTTTCCCCTTAAGGGGAGTGATCCATAAATGGGTTCCCTGATGGCACCCTAGTGATTGTGGCACTGTGGGCACGCAGGCGCATTTACACATACCTGGAGGGACTGTGCAGACTCCTAGAGGCTCGCAGCGAGTCTCCCCTCTTCTGCAGTGGGCTCTGATCTGCAGTCAGAGCTGCGGGGCATGGAACTTCCAAAACCAGAAGTGGGCTCTGACTGCACATTGGAGCCTACTGCAGCAGAAGGGGCTGTGAGCCTCCAGGACTCTCCAGGAGGCTGCAGAGTTCCCCCCAGGTATCTGTAAGTGTGCCTGTGGCGCCATGATCACTGTAGTGCTGTGGGGACATTCCCCTATCCCAGTCCCTGCCCCCACAAGTACTTATCCCGGGTTCTTAGAGACTCCCAGAAAGTCTGAGAGCCACTGCTCCATAGTGTTCCTTGCCTTCCGAGTCGTCCTTCTCTCTCTGCCTCCCAGACCCTCAGCAGAAGCAGTGCTGCTGAAAGGGCAACACTGGGAAAGCCCAGTTATCATGCAGGCTGAATAAAGAGCTTCTACATGTCATATTTGGCCCTGGATTATGCTTGACATCCCTAATCTAAATCATGGTTTACATTATTATAAACAAGACCGTTCTTTTCAACAGACCGTTCTTTTGTATCACAGGAGGAGGTCAAAAGTTTCCACTCTTCAACTAACCACAGTGCCCTGAGGTCCAAATTAAAAGAAACATATCATGTGATTTGTTAGTAAATTAGGAAAACAAGTCTTAGTTTCCAAGTTTGGTCATAACGGGGAAATATAGTTAGTTCAAAAGCAGTCTCCTTCCCTGTGTGTGAAGAAGAAAGGGGGGGGGAGCACATGAGCCTGCTTCTGTTGGATGTCTCTCATATTTGTGACAAGCCAGGCATATGAAACAGGGCTTATTATCTCTTCTTTTTTATGCTTGTTTTTGTTCTGATATATATCAGATTTTGAATTGGTACTCTTTTGGGCACTTTATGTTTACAAAGAATTAGGTGTATGTTCAACTATTTAAATATAACATTGTCTATATTATTGTATAAGAATGTCTATAATATCTATAAGAAATATTATGCAAATATTTATAAATACTTCGCTCACCATATGGGGGTTATTCAGGTTTTACCATTACCTGTCCCTTTTAAAATAGCAGGATACAATGTCGATATGTTTCAAACTCAAGTTTTGGCTATCACCTATTTTTGATGCAATATTTCTTTACAAATAATCATCTCTATATAATATGTATTGCCCTTACCAGAAGCATATAGGGGAGTTTCTTTGCTATTTTGCTCGTATAATAACTTATAAAACTTCTTATGAAATTATGTATGTGGAACAGAATTGAGATTCGTGAAAGTCTTGATTCCTTTTGTTTGAAAGAGGAAAATGCGGTCCTTGTAACTGTTGGGTTTCAACACTTGCAATGTACTTGCAAAGTTGAAGTACACAGAGGGCATTGCATCTCTCTCTGCTATTTATAGCTTTTGGCAATGGCCTTCTGCCCTAATGCTCAACATAACTCCTGCTGCCCTATGCCTGTATCTTTCCTATTTTATTTAGGAGTTGCACAGCGATTAATTTGGACAGTGGTATTCAAACTGGGGTGTCGCAATGCCCCAGCCTGTGGGTTCTGGCCTCTGCCCCCTTAAGGGGTAGGGGCAGCCAGGAGACAGGGGGAAGGCTGCGGGGGCTTGGGTGCACTTGCCCAAGCCTCCTGCAGCCTCTCGGGGGTGCGGGGAGCCTTGCGCAACCTTCAGCAGGGCTCCCCAGGTCAGGAAAAGTGAAAGCGGAGTGATTGCACCCCACTCCGCAAAACCGGAAGCGGAGCACGATCGCTTTGTTTTCCCTTCTGACGGGGCTACAGGGACTGGGGTGCACCCTCCAGTCCTTGCAGCAGCCGTCCCTGTGTGTGGGGAGCCCTGTGCGACTGCCTGCAGGGCTCCCCAGGTCAGGGAAAGGGAGAGTGGGGCGATCGTGCTCCGCTTCCACTTTTGTGGAGGCAGAGCAGATCGCTCCACTCTCCCTTTCCCTGACCTGGGGCGTCCTGCATGTGCTCACTCAGGGCTCCCCGCACACAGGGGTGGCTGCTGCAGGGACTGGTGAGTGCATCCAAGTCCCTGCAGCCCCCTGAGCGGCGTGATCCTGGGGATCACGTCACTGCCTTCCTCCTGCCCCTGCTGCCTTCCCCCCGCCCCCGCAAAGACTTACTGCGGGTTTCAAACTCCCAGAGAGTTTGAAAACCGCAGAATTTGGGGGTTGAATATGAAGCGTTACAGATGTAGCTCGTCGTTTAATAAATACATTTTTGTGCTGAATCACTAAACTTACACTTTTGAAGTTAAAATTATCTTTTTTTAATAGATGAAAAGACTTACTGGTAAAAGAGGTGATCCTTTCTATGAAGCTCAAGAAAACCATAATTTAATTGGTGTAGCAAATGTCTTTTTGGAGTGCCTTTTCTGTGATGTTAAACTTCAGTATGCAGTGCCTATAATTAGCCAGCAGGGGGAGGTAAGATTAAATTCCTGATATTGTGTTGTGCTTGTAACAGCAAAGCTTTTTTAAAAAAATAAACTGTTCTTGTATATTATAGGGAGGACTTGTATGGTGTTGCCTTTTCGTGTATGCACTACCTCTTGCTTATTTGCAGTTGTACTCATGATTACAACCTCTCCTAGCTCTGCGGATCAGAGAAAGGCAAAGTCTGTGTCTTGAAAGAAAGGGGGACATAGTCAATACATAAATAGACAGTGAGAAAAGGAGGCTGAAGGCTAAATGTACTTCTGTTGGTTTCTGTGAAGGTATAGTTGTGAGTGGAGCAGGTGACATAATGTAGTTCCGTAATGTCTTTGAATCTTAATGTTTTTGTACTACAGGTTGCAGGACGTCTGCATGTTGAAGTGATGCGTGTCACTGGTGTTGTCCCAGAACGTATAGTTGAAGGAGATGACTCTTCTGAAAACTCCAGTGAAAGTGGAAGTTTGGAAATCATGGACAATGGAGAAATTATTCACAGGCCTAAAAAACTCACCTGCCGGGTTAGTGCAATGCCATTTATTCATATTTTTTAAGAACAAGCATTTTTGCAATACAGTAAGCTGAACTTTTTATATTTCCTAGAACATTGCTAGGAGATGCCTCTATCACTGGAATAGCTTGCAGTTGGGTTAACCACATACCTTCAGAGATCTCAGTTCAGTCTTTAATGCACCTATTTTTGTACAACAAAGGCAAAGTTTATAGTTACTATCTTGGTTAGCAGTTTAAGAAAGGCTCCTGCTTAATCTTCAAGTAAAGTAGAAGTCCTCATTTAAAAAGTGCAATAATTCCAATTTAAAATTGTAGTATTATTTGCTGCATATACTATAAGATTTTCAGTACTGGCCTTCATGACAACAATTATGACAGATTATTTCTGAATCAGTGAAATTGCTTTGACCCCATCGATGTTGAAAGCCTATACAGGTGTGCGCCACTTAACGACGGGGATATGTTCTCCTATCCCTGATGTTATGCAGTTAGTGAGCATTCAGTCCAATCTATTGCCTTTGTTGTTTGAACAGACACTCCCTGCCTAGACACTAGCTGGCTGCACAGGTTACTGGAGGTAGACTGCCTCTTCTTTGCATTAAGAGCCTCCCTGTTGTATAAACAGCCACTCTGCTGCAGACTATGGGAGACGCGATTGCCTCATTAAGAGCATCTTTGTTGTGCTTTGACCACTGTCATATATGCTGCCCGTTGTTAAGCGAACGTTTAAGCGGTGCACACCTGTATTTGCAGAAAGATTCAAATCCCACTGAAACTCAGTTTTTAATTTTGCAACTTAATACGCTGTTTTGAAATGGATATTCAGATACACCTGTCAGTATGTTGAATTTCAGTTTTACTGTTTTCCAGGTAAAAATTAAAGAAGCAACAGGGCTCCCACCAAATCTCTCAAATTTTGTATTTTGTCAATACACCTTCTGGGATCAATGTGAATCAACTGTTGCAGCACCAGTTGTAGATCCAGATGTGGCTTCACCTATGAGCAAGGATCCTCAGTTTACAGTGACTTTCTCACATTGTAGGGTAATTATTTTTTGTCTGCTTAGGATGCAGTGAGAATATATTTAAGTATAAATATTAATAAATATACAGGATAGAGATGTCATGACAGCTTCTGTTTTCTTAAAGCATTCATGTACACATGTTCTTATATGAACAAACACTTAGTCTGTTCAGTGTCTGTCTGCTTTCACAGGTTAAGTTTTAAAACTGCCATAATGTTAGTGTCCCCTGGACATCCCCAAAACAAGTGCCAGCTATAAGAAATAATTTTGTTAATTATTAACTCAGTCTGACAAGTTCCTTGGCTGATCTGAGAATAAGGCTTTTTCCATGAAAGCACAAAGTCAAGCACATGGAGGCAGTGAGTATAATATGCTCTTCAATTCTCTTCCAGCTGCCAATGGATGCTGTCTCACATGCTTCTGTCTACTGTTCTCTTGCACATGTCTCACTTGCAGACAAACTTACACTTTGTAAAGCAATTTAATAATAATAAAGAGCAGCTCCAATAAATCAAAATGGTCTCCAAATTATCCAAATTGTCTCCATCAGAGAAGACGTAACCTAATCTGTCCATTCTCCTGGTCCCAACTTCCTTGAAGGTCTTTGCCAATAAAAAAGTGCGACCAAACACTTGCTGTGATGAAAATAGGTTTGGTTGAAGCATAAAAATTCACTGTTAACATTCAGATGTTAACAGGAATGACTTACCTGGCAAATTTCCTCATCTCTGAAAATAGAACTTTATTCTTGTTTAGGCAGGCAGTTGTGACAAACCTGAACTTGATACAGCAGAATTGAGAGTGTGAAATACTGTATGTGTGTATATGGTATTCATCAACAAAATAGCATTGGGGTTTGACTCTTCAGTCAGCCCACATCTTACCTAGGATTATGTTATAGTCAACATATAAAGCTAAAATGGCACATACTCAAAATTACCTTGAAAATCCAAAAATACATACTGTCACTTTAAAAAATAAGAGACACTCACAGGAACTGAGATTGACAGAGGGAACATTAGCTTCATTCTCCAATCTCAGGCACACTGTGGAGCATAGTATGTGGAATAGTGAGTGGAATCCCTTGCACTATTTAAATAGGTGTTTTTGTTTTGGTTTGCTTGAGCACATGTAGTTGAATTCATACAAGTAAAGTATGCATAAAATGCAGCTGACTATGTGCTAATATAATTTACAGAATTATCAATATTTATTAGAAATCTAGCAAGCATTGTTGGAAATCCTTACAATATTGTGCATGAGTTCTGGAAGTAGTTCCCTCACAACAATTACTATACAGAAACACTTGTTAATTCAAATACCTGTTTTTCCCAATGCCATTTAAAATGTATTAACCAATGAAGTGATAAAAATTGTATATTTTTAACTTTGCTGCATGAAATATTTCAACTTCCCAGGATTATGTGGTGAATGTAACAGAAGAGTTTCTGGAGTTCATTGCAGATGGAGCACTAGCTATTGAGGTGTGGGGTCACAGATGTGCTGGAAATGGCAGCTCCATATGGGAGGTAGATTCACTTCATGCAAAAACTAGGACTTTGAGAGACAGGTAAACCTATTTTGTATTGTTCTTGTCACAACAACTGGCATGTGTATCAGGGAGAAAGGGAAAGGAAGAGCAGATGTGGCAGGGATGAATGGAGGGGGATAGGGTGTGATGGATCCAACCATGAGACATTTGTGAAGGTGGGGTAAACAAATGTGAGAGAGAAGGTATGATGGCAGTGGGGGTTCGAAATGAAAGATAATTTTTTGTATGCTGTTGCCCTTGCTGCTGCATTGCTTGGCTTGTGAGTTTGTCCCCTGAGGTTTGCATACCTGTGTATAGTGAGATGAAGGACCCTTCAGTTGTCATGCAAATGCTGAAAACAGTCTAGGGGGGAAAAAAGACTAGGCTGCAATTTTTTCCCCTTGCTTCCTGCCAAACTCTGCTCCTCATGGCAAATGCCAAATGTTGTGAGGTGTCAATTGGGCTTTCTCCTCCCGTCAGGGTAGGTGGCTGTGCTTTGGTTAGGGGCCCATTTGCCTCACCTACTTCAATCCATTTCAGGCTGAGCCTGTCAGCAGTCCTCTGCCTCAGTGTAGTGATGGAGAGCTCTTCCCTCCCCCCAACCTCATCACTACCACTTTTTGAAGAAATGGTGATCCTCCCAGTCGTGTTCTCTGGCATATCAGGGGGGATTGGGTGGTTGAGCGCTCAGTGGAGGCACGCTTGCCCAGCCTGCTCCGGCTCTTGTGGGCATGTGCCTGCTTGGCATCCTCTGCTTCGGCACATCCTCCTCACAGGAGTGTACTCTGCAGGCATCGCCACTAGTTCTTCCTGGAACATTGTAAATTTGCAGGGTAGATCATCTGATGAGAGGAAGATGGAGCTCTCAAGGTGCCCACTCACCCTGTTGTCTGTGGCATTGCAATGTGAGGACGCTTGTTGTCTTTGTGCAGTAGCATGAGTGAGTTCCTAGCCACTGTAGCTGCTGGGCAGTGGGGCCCTCCACTCATCCCCCTTGAAGGGCCCAGCACTTACTAGCAGGATGGAGAGGGGAGGAAGAAAAGGAAGATGAGGAAAGACAAGGTAAAAACAACACTGAACCAAGAGGTCAGAGAAAACCTGACCGTATTCTTGTAGAGGCTGGGCCGGTGTGGGTGCAGGATGCCCTCTCATAAAGAGGAGACTTCTGTTTCATTACTGGCCCTGCCTCCTGGTAGAGGGAGTGGCATTCCCAAAGGGGTCAGAATGTGTCCCTTCTCCCCAAAACAGGAATTCCCCAGTAAGAAATTCAGATTTTTACTGACCAGATCATTCGCTGCAGGTTATAGTGCTAATTAAAGGAAGCATTTTAGAAATGTTATAGAAAGAGTTAGATATTCATATTGTTCTTAATGCTGTTTGAATTGTTGTAGGTGGAATGAAGTAACACGTCGAATAGAAATGTGGGTTTCAATTCAAGAACTGAATGAACTGGGGGAGTATACAGCTGTAGAACTCCACCAGGCAAAGGATGTAAACACAGGAGGGATTTTCCAGCTTAGACAGGTATTGCGCTTTTTTTAATCTACCCAGAAACAATGCTAACATCCATACATTTTAAAAATGATTTTAATTTTATTTTTTTTCATGTTATCAGGGCCATTCTCGTAGGGTTCAGGTGACTGTTAAACCAGTGCAGCAGTCAGGAACCTTGCCACTTATGGTGGAAGCCATTCTGTCTGTGTCTATTGGCTGTGTAACTGCCAGATCAACCAAATTGCAGAGAGGCTTGGACAGTTACCAGGTAGGATTATTGGTTCTCAAGTATTGAATTAATATGACATGGTACAGATTTGTTTGTTTCTTTTGTGCCATTTAAGGATACAAGCTTAAAGCTTTCATTTACATCTGTATACCATCTGGAATTTATTTGTGTGCTACAGATGGAACCTATTTATCCGTGTTAGTTCCATTCCGTACCTGTTACTGAATTAATTTTCTGCGTTCCAGTTGGCTCTTGTCTAGATGACCATAGTCTTCCTATCCTGTCACCTTCGGCCATATCTCCATTTTACCAGTTAGTTCAGAGTTGTTTTTGGAACTAAGAGAGCTATTTAATCAAACTGCAATAAGTTAACACAGAGTGCCCATTTAGTGATTTTTATTCACATTTTCAAATCTAAATTGGTGATACAATGGCCCAGAATGTATGAACCAGAACAAGAAACTCCTTAGATGTGGTAAACCCTCGCTGCCTGTAGATTAAAGAAAAAAAATTAAGAAAAGGCATAATTGTTTCAGATATCTAGAAGGCTGTAAAAAGCAGGGAAAAGAGTGATTATTTTACCAGTTCTCCTTGAAGAAAAGAAGCAATATCTCAAAAGATTGTATGGAACCCTTAAAATATAGCAGTCTCACTGTGCAGTAGTAGGAGAGGCTATGGGTTTTTTTTTCCTTTACTTTCCAGGCATTTTTAAAGTGGGTCCCTGGGAGCCACAGATAAGTGGGGCCTGCCTGTACAGCCAACAGAGTTGGCATTTGAAACAGTGAAATGCTGTGGAATAAATTTTGTTTACTGGGTTTGCTGCTGTCTTTGCTCTTGGCATCCACATGGTGATTGTGGTGTTCTCTGTGGTATAGAGGAAGCTCAGGCATGGAACATGGGGTATGTATCTGAGCAGGATCCAAATGCAAAACATCTTTCATAGCCACTCTCCCAGAGGCCTCACATAGTCAATCCCAGCGTGTACTGCAGGGAGCTTTCCTTTCTCTTCCATGGAGGATCCACCTGACTCACCTCCAGGAGCCATGGGGGGCGGGGAAAATAAAGGTGCTTTTCAGTCATCATCTGCATTCCCATTATGATATTGATCTTTGATTTTCTAACCCTTTAATCTGACTTCTCATGCAATTATATTTCTTAGTACTGTTTTTTTTCTCTATCTGTCTAAGCATGTTGTGTAGTATTATCCTGTAACTATATAGAATATTAGGGAGAAATCCAAAGTGAAAGAAAGAACTACCACTCATCAAGTCAAAAATATAGAACAGATTTGGTCTAGCCATCAGTCATTTTGCTGGATGTAAATAGTGTTGTCAAGGGTAAATAAAGCAATGTGCATCTAGCACCTTGGGCTGTATGTGTTTTTTTTCATGTGCATATTGCTTAAAGATGGTTACTGCAGAGGGCTTTTACAGCTCCAAAGCTTTGCCCATTGACTGAATCCAAACTCTCCCCTCCATCCATAATATGTGATTGGTGCATATGTTTGGCAAGTTCATTTGTACAATTCCTTGCCGTAAACAAAGATCTGTAATCTTGGGGCATGAGTAACAGTTACAACCCTTATGTGGTTGATGAACAAGTGGCTATTCTTCCTCTCCACTGTGTCCTTCAAAGAAAGTAAGAGCTGGGGGTTCCTTACCCACATCTGATTGCATTTATCAGATGATTTTTGAAAAACATGGGGAAGTAATTGTACAAATGGGGTGCTGCATAATCAGACTTTGGCCTTGAAGGTCCTGGTTTGCATGTTCTTTGCAATGTGTTAAAGGGAAGAGCTGCTGTCTGCTCCCTTCACATTGCTGGTGGGTTGCCAGCAGTAATGTATGAACAGGGATAAATTTGATGGACGTTTTATGTTTTTGTTCCAATTTGTGTACGCTCTTTGTTTGTGGTGTGTTAGCAAGAAAAATGCATGTTCGTTGTGTTTATAAAGTTTATTCTTTTTACCAGAGAGGAGGAGATGATGGTGGTGGTGATATGGATAGTTACCAGGTATTGCAACTGTTGCTATCAAATCACATGGCATGGGGCACACCTAATGCTACTAGTCAGCAACCCTGAAAGGGTCTCTAGAAGAATAGCTGCGTGCACAAAAATATTTTTGAAATACTCTTTGCATTAAAAGGCTTCTTTATGCAAGCTATTTCAATATACTTTGATTGTGCACTGTGCTTTTCCATGTGGCATTCCTAACTATCATATAGTTATCTATACCTGTAGACATTATTTAATGTAGCAGAAGGAATTGGATGGAAACTAGGAGCTTTATTTTCATACACAAATTATTAAATAGTGTGTGAATCTTTATTAGATATTTTAAAAATGCATTATTTGGCATCCAGTATTTTCTGCAGATATCATTAAATCACAGTAAGTCTTCTGAAATACAAAATATATATAGTTAGACAGATATATAGTTAAATCCAAACTTTTGATAACTCTGTAAATTTTGCTACAGTCGTAATAGATTTCACAAATAGCTGTTGAGCCTCCCCAGTTGGAAGGCTACTTAATTTTTAAGTAACAGCAAAACTAACAGTGCTAAGTTTCAGACACTTCTCCAAATAGGCTCATAAACAATGCAGTTCTAGAAAACCTTAGGCTCAAACAACATGTGGCAGCCAATCTATGATTAAACTTGGATTTGCTCATTTGGAAAGGGTAGGGATCCAGTTTAAGGAGTGAAAGGGCTCCATGAATAAGGAGAGCCTTTCCCCACGCACTGTTTATCCTCCCTGTATCCATTTTTCCCTATTCCCTCAGATGGGAACTCTTCTTCCATAAAGGCTGTGTGAGGGAAAGGTTATATCATGACAGACTGGGAAGTAAACCACAGGTGGTGGTGGTGGGATTAGCACTTCTTGCCCATGCTGTCTCTGCTTTCTGCATAACTTGGGCAGATCCAAATTTAAATGCACAGATCTGCTGCTGTCACATAAGCTGCTAACTTGCTTTGAGCTGTTCATGGCACTTCTTGGTGATGTGCTATGAAGAACAGATCAAACATTTCTGTACTCTCAGAAAGCATGATTGCATGATGGGTTTTTGCTTGCATGGAGATTATTTTGTCACAACAGTAACAGCTGCAGGTCTAAGGGTATTTATGTTGATGTCCCTATAATCTTCTTCAATGTCATACGCTACTAAAAAAAGTTTTTGGCCACTGCATTTTATTGATTTTGCTTAGATCTAAACCACAAATGCACACTATGTAAAACAAATGGTTCAGATTATGGAACACCTGATGCGGTTTTAGCTTTTCATCCTTTCTGCTACTTGCAAGTTGGGTATGTTTACATTCTTGGGTGATCTGCTGTTTAATCTTGCTACTGTTCTGTACAACAGTAATCAAAACAATTTAATAATCTTTCCAATCAAAGTTGAAAATAAGTGTTTGATATAGCTTGGGATATAACATATGTTCAAAAAATTCCTATCTTCAATAGGAGGAAGACTTAAACTGTGTGAGAGAGAAGTGGTCTGAGGCACTAATAAAACGTAGAGAATATTTAGATGAGCAGATTAAAAAAATCAGCAATAAGCAAGGTTTGTATCTCTTATGTCATAGCTTTCCTGTACAAGAACTTTGTGTCTATCTCTAAAAACATAGAATGCTGCCTTTACTCACTGCAATTGTTTATATTCAAAAAATCAACTCATCTTGAAAGTGTTTTCTTTAGTGAAGCAATTATTGTGGGGATTGGGGTGACCTTCTAGTGTGCAGCTCATTATAAAGTGAGAACTGAGAATCTGCCTACAGTGACAGAGTTTTCATTGCAGCTGATGTAAATCTACTGTAATCTAAAGATAGCACACACTGTGGTAACTCTGCAATACAAAATAAAAGCTGTGGTTCTAGCATGTTATCAACCTACCGCCCAATTTCACATTCTAGAGAAAACAGAAGATGACACAGAAAGAGAAGCACGGCTTGTGGAACAGTGGGTGGGACTAACAGAAGAAAGAAATGCTGTGCTAGTTCCAGCTTCAGACAGTGGGATCCCAGGTGCTCCTGCAAATTGGTAGGTGGAGATAAATGCTGTACGCAACAAGTTGCTTACAAAGTAACTTCTAGTGGGTAGTGTAAACAGTTAACCAGATGGTAAAGACTTGAGGGAAGGATGACCTATTATAATGCTAGGGTTTTTATTATTAGTTTGAAATTTATATCTTATCATATGTCACAGTAGTGCCCTCAAGATGACTAACCACATATAATAACCACAATTTTTAAAAAATCCTAGTATGAAATTTGCAATAATTTTATATGGAGAATTAGTTTTTTCCCATGAGTACATTTCAAATTATTATTTCTTGCTTTGTGTGTTCATGGTATAGTTAGGTGTATTATTCTTAATGGAAGGAACAGTACCTTAACATCCTCATTCAAAAATTAAAAAAAATGTATTGGCAAAATGTGGTTTGATTTCATTACCTCAAAACTTATAAAGTACAAGCGTGCCCTGGTATCTGTGGGGGTTCCATTTTGGAACCCCTCGTGGTTCAGTGAAACTGCGGATATCAGGGAACACCCTCCCCACTGCTCCCCTCACCTCCGGAGGGTCTTCTGAGCCCAGCATAGCTGCTGAGCCCACCTGTGGCCTCTACCAGGCTCAGACTGATTTCTAGAACAAAAAATGTGACTTCTGGTTTTTTTTTGTAAAAGTGACATTTTTAATGCTTTTTAAGGAATGGAGGTGGAGAGAGGGTGTTTCTTGGCAGGGAGAATGGAACCCAAGAGGATCGGACCCGGGAGGGGGACGTATCCTATCCTTTGAAATACTTTTTTTTTTAATATTGCTTTGTTTTCCATCTAGCTATCTGTACAGGCATACAAGGTTTACTGTATTTAGAGATGCTTTTTTATTGTTAGGATTCCACCTTCTGGAATGGAAACACACATACCTGTGCTTTTCCTTGATTTGAATGGTAAGTTGCAGTTTATGGGGAGGAAGGGAAGATTTTTGTATTGCCACTTTAGTGCTCTTTAGGAAGTAAAGCAAATTTGGAGTGCTATCTCTCTCTGTTCTGAAATGACTTTTTATAAACTTGTCTTTCGATTAATGAGTATGTTAAAAGAAGCATATTTATAGAACTGGTTATTGAAAGTATTTGCAAAATGCTACAAGTTATTAAAAATATAGTAGAGAAGTGCTAATCCAGCTCTTGGGTAGGAGAATTCTTTCATCATATAGAAAGGCACATTCTCACACAACTTCATTAAAAGTTTCAAAGTGTTTTGGAAGTATGTTGTGTTTATTACCATGTTCTTGCATTTTTGGATAAATTGTCACGTTTTTATATGTAAATAATATAAAGCTAAAACGGTGTTTCTTAACCAGTGGTACTTGAGGTGATGTCCAGTGGTACACACGGGACCCCCAGACCTCTGCCTCCTGGCAGCAAGACCAGCAATGCAACACAACAAGCAGCAGTAGGAGGCGGATTCAGTGGACAGAGCTCCAGCATATTCTTTTCTCTACTCAAAAAAGCTCTCCCATCCACTCTGAGTCACTTTCCAGTGTTTGGTGTGTCGTATCTGGCCTCCCATTCTGGAAATAACTGGCAATGGTATCATCACCAATTATTTCCACTGCTACCTCTAATAGGTGGACCATGCAAAGTGGTACAGTGGGGGACAAACGTTGATCTATAATATCAATTTGCATTCTATCAAAAGCTTTATTTTTAGTGGTATGTGATTTCTGTGTAATCTAAATAAGGGCAGGTATCAGTTTCTCATATTGAACATTGTAGAAAGTAGTATTCTTTGAAGTGAAAATCTGCAGTCTTGTAACTTTGTATTGTGCCTTCACCTGGTAGCTGATGATCTCAGTGCCAATGAACAGCTTATTGGCCCACATGCATCAGGAGTTAATTCAATACTACCAAAGGAGCATGGAAGTCAATTCTTCTATCTACCGATCATCAAACACAGTAAGGATGAGGTAAATCACTAGTAAACAGTCTTAGGCAGTTGATTTATGGCTATTGTATTTCTGCCATGTCTTTCATTGGTCCTTATTTCATTTAATTCTAAATTGCATTTTTCAAATTCAAAGATTAAAGTTGCCCTTGGCCAACTTGGAAAGATTCTCTCTTTCCAAGAATAAAAATTTAATAATATTGAAAGATGTGATTCACAACTTCTCTTCCTCCAGAGCAAGGGTATGAATGCTACCCTCTGACTTTCTTCTCAGTTGTTCAATTTTTTTACCCTTCTGTTGAAATAAAGCCACCAAGATATTCCCTTACAAGTCACATTTAGATTTGTTTAAAACACTTCATGACTCTTTAGTAAAAAAAAGTTCAGTAACTCATTTCACCATTCTTTACTTCAGAGTACAGAGATTCTATAAACTATAAACATGTCATCTGGATGTAAAATACATTGTTTCCAATTCAGATAATGCACATTTATTAATGAGGTTCATGGTTTTTGCACACAGATAGCTAGTTTGTGTAGTATAGGTATGGGCAGCCCAATGCTGCCCAGAGTGCAGGCTCCTGTGGCGCTGAAAATGGCTGCCACGACATTCTGAGCACAACTGGGCAGCTGCCGCCAGTTCCTTGGGGAAGGTAACATTCATCCCTTTCCTCCAAGTAAGGGAAGTAACTGCACAATGAGGCTACTCGATTCTACGGCAACCCGTGGGTCACCGTAGAATCAAGAACCTCTATGCCGGGCGGAGCTCCACTAGTCCTGCCTCCCTCCTGCTCCACTCCCTCCCCCGGCGTATGTCCTCTGCTCTCTCCCTCTGCCTCCCCCTGTCCTGGAATGCTTCCTCCCCACCTCCCCCCACACCTCCACTCACCTCTCTGCCACTTAGTAGTCCACATGACTGCCAAGCTGCGGAGCACTGGTGATTCACCAGTGCTAGCCCAGCGCTGGCCAGCACTGAGCTAGCACTGGCACTGAGGGCCACACACATGCTTTATGGCACGTTTGCAACACTCATTGCCACAGGAGTGAGCTCAGGATTGTGCTCTAAGACTGAGCTGCAAATCAGGGCTTCCCTGGCCTGTGAGCTCAGTTTGAAGGCCTTAGGCAAATTTTATTACAGGTGGGGAGCAGGTGCTGAGAGGGAGTGAATTGCCTAGTTGTAAGAACTATATCAAGTCAATATGTCAAAAGTGCTTTGCACACTCAGAAAGCTTTATGCAAATATTTAGTAGTATTGTTTTGACAGCTTCACCCCATTCCTCCCGAGTTTAAATAGCAGCTTAACAGCCCAATCCTATCCAATTTTTCAGTGCCAGTGCAGCCGTGCCAAAGGGGCGTGCATTGCATCCTGTGGTGGAGAGGCAGTCACAGAAGCCTCCTCAAGGTATGGGCACATTTGTTCCCTTACTTTGCGGCTGTATCGGTGCTGGAAAGTTGGAGAGGATTGGGCCCTGAGATACATTGTTTGAAAAGGAGTTTGTGGCTCTTTTTTGGGGAGTAAAGTATAAGTACAACTGCATGTTTTCCCAATTGCTGGAGAAATTCTCTGTTAAGAAAGGGATCATTGTACCTTGGATAGGGGAGTGGCCAAAACTGAAGCCACTGTCCCACTTTTGATGATGGTGTAAAGTTGGTTAAATATTTCTGTATTTCAGGGCAACATTTTAACAATATATACCAGTTCCCTTTTTCATACTCTACTCAACTGTGCTGTTAGATTTCAGCCACTGCTGCCTGGGACTCATCTGTGCATGATTCAGTGCACTTGAATAGGGTAACGCCTCAGAATGAGAGGATCTACTTGATAGTGAAGATTACAGTCCAACTCAGCCATCCTGCTGCAATGGAGCTGGTGTTGCGTAAAAGGATTGCAGCTAATATTTACAATAAACAGGTATGGAGAGCTTTTATTTAAAACCAGGTCTACTTTCACTTTTATATATCATATCATGTCTGTGATTATTTTGTTATCTCATCATTGGAAAAAGGGGAAACATTAGACTACGTTTGAAACTATGTCCATGCACTGTTCTTATATGTTTGAAAAGGAGTTTACAACCTGCAAAACCATTTACATCCTGCGTAATTTGATGCAGTAGCAAAATACCATCATGTCAATATCAAGCACTGGCATCCCGCAGTATCTGCAGGGGATAGATTCCTGTGGCTACCGCTGACACCCAAAACCACAGATAGCAGTGGACCCTACTCAGCAGACCCTCCTGTAGCACTCATGACTCACTTTTATTCATTTGCAAATGCTTAGCAAAAGGGAGCTATTTCTTCCTTTCAATTTGGAAGCAAGAATCTAGACTCACAGCTGCTAGAGGAACACTATAGGAGGTGACAGTGAGAATGCTAACAGGAAGTGAACAGCAGAGGACTTGCTGTTGGCATTCTCACTGTCACCACCTGTAGCATTCCACTAGTAGCTATGAGTCTTGGTTCTTTGTCTACTTCCTGTTCCAAAGCGAAAGGAAGAAAAACTCCCTTTTGCAAAGCATTTGCAAATGAATAGAAGTGAGTCATGAATGCAATGAAGAAAACTGTGGATACTGGACCTGTGGATACAGGGGGATGCCTGCACAGTATTTTTAAGGCTGTTGTAACATCTGTCAAGTGAAATGTTTTATTTCCTGCATGGTATAATACTTGTATAGCTGGTGTAGGGGAACCCTTTAAAAGTCCTCCTGTTGTACATTTCCACTTTTTTAAGTGCTTGGTTTTTGAGGAACTAGACACAATTCTCTACACTTACCGTATTTTTCGCTCCATAAGACGCACCTGACCATAAGACGCACCTAGTTTTTCGAGGAGGAAAACAGGAAAAAAATATTCTGAACCAAATAGTGTAATAAAATATTTAATAAACTATAACAACATTTGAACCATGTAAAGTGAACAGCAGTCAACAGTGGCATTAAGAACCATTATCACTGTCATTAACAAATGGAGAGACTTAAAGGTTTGAGTACTCTAGTTTTCTGGAAACCCCAAGAACTCATCATCTCTAGAGTCAGAATTTATGAAGCTCACAAAAGCAGGTGCACACAAATAGGGGATCACATTATCTTTCTGCTACAATGATCTGCCAAATCCCAATCCACTGGGCCTCGTGCCCGCTTAAGGCTGATCAGTCCCCCTTGTGCAACTCACCAGTGCAGCAAGCAAAAGTGAGTCCAGTTCTAGTCCACAGATGCTAAGTAAATCAGTCCCATCAATCAGAGTTGCCAAATCAGAGTCCAGAACCAATAAGCCAAATTACAGTCCAAGGTCAGTCAAATCCATCAGGGTATCCAAGTCCAGTCACAATCCACAGTCAGATTCCAAATTCAATAAACCCAGTCAGTCTCCTCTCCAACCTGCACTCCTTCAAAACCCACAAACCCTTTCTGCCTCAGGTACTCCTTATATCCCTGAGGGCCCTATTGCCTTCCAGTGGCTGCAGCTGTGCAGCACACGCTGCTGAATGCCCAGGCCTTACCCTTAAAGGGGCCACTGCTGACACCACATCTACCTCCTTGCCAGTTCTTCCGTGATTCCAATACAAATGAACAAGTGGAAAGTCCAACCACGAATTCTCAAGACACAACAAACCTCTGGGTTTATGGTGAGAACCGAGCCTTACCTGGAGCTTGTACAATAAGCAAACACTGGCATTCTGACCAAGGAGACAGTTTTTTCTTTGTGATTGGGGGGGGGGGCTTACATTCAGATGCTGGATGAGGTGAGTGAAAGCGCCCCTCCCCTGCAGTGTGAGTGTGTGTGTGTGTGTGTGTGTGGGGCAGAGCATCTGTGTGTGTAAGAGAAGGGGGCAGCCTGTGTGTGTGAGAGAGGGGGGAAAGTGTTTGTGTTGCAGAGAAGTTGTGATGCTCCAGGCTTGGGGTGGGGGGAAGAGAGAAGCTGTGATGCTCCAGGCTTGGGGGGGGGGAGAGAGAGGCTGTGATGCTCCAGGCTTGGGGGGGGGAGAGAGAGGCTTTCCTGGGAGTAAGCCCCCCTGACTCTAATGGGACTTACTTCAGAGTAGGCATGCACAGGATTGGGCAGCGAGACTGCCACCCCACCCACGCTTTCCTGGGAGTGAGCCCCAGTGACTCTGAGACTTACTTCTGAATAGCCTCTGACTGCCCGGAGAAGCAGAGCAGAGCGAGTGGGCAGGGGGCGGGGCCAGGACTGGGGTGGAGTTTTATTTTATTTTATTTTATTTTTGCAGTATTCGCTCCATAAGACGCACACACTCCCCCCCCCCACTTTTTTGGGGGAGAAAAGTGTGTCTTATGGAGCGAAAAATACGGTACATATTTTGCTGCCATAGCCACACATGTATGCTCTTCTTTTTCCTCCTGCCCCCACCTTCTCAGTTCATAAAGGTGCATCATTTATTACAGTATTTTCAGTATTGGTGATGGTGCTATTGTCATTAAATGGAGTAACGGGGGGGGGGGGAGAGTAATCTCCCCAATCCCTGCCTGCTTCATTTTCTTCCTCAGCATTCAGTGCCACCGTAATGGAGCATTCCCTCCACCAAACATTAGAGGAGGTGCTAAAGAGGACAAGGGACGGTTGGTAAAAATGTTTAAAGAAAGGTATAGATGAACTGGACTGTGAACTGTTTTTGAAATAGTATAGACTGCAGTTTTGGAACTAAATCGAAAAAGTATTTGGAAAATGCTGTTTTTCCTTACATCTTTAATAGCTTGCCTGGTTAAACTATTCAACAAGTGAATTATTTTCAAATAAAAATAATTTTTGTTTGCATTTCTAGAGTTTTACCCAGAGTCTGAAAAGAAGAATATCCCTAAAGAATATATGGTACGCTTGTGGTGTGACCTATGAAATAGTCTCCAATATACCAAAGGTAAATTCTGCTGCCCTTCCATCAAGTGGATAGGCTAAATGAGATAGTCAAAGTAGAGAAAAGTGTCAGCTGCTTCTCAAATTATTGTTCACACACCGTGACTGCAATATTATTCAATTTTCCCTGATAGAAAGACCACTTCAGACTGTGTCATAGTTTTAAACAAATGCAACTTAAATTTTAGGCAACAGAAGACATTGAGGATCGGGAGACGCTGGCTCTGATGGCAGCCAGGAGTGAAACTGAGGGTATGACTGACGGTGAAACTTATATTGAGAAGTATACACGTGGAGTGCTGCAAGTGGAGAATATTTTGAGTCTGGAACGACTAAGACAGGCAAGTAGAAACAAGCTCCAAGCTGCTTCATTTAACCACTGTAAAACTGTAGTCACTGAAGATGTCTTGTTTTCATTTTCTTAATCTTTAGTGTTGGTGGCAACAAACACAACTGATGTGAACTAGTTTGGGGGATGTGATTTTGGAAAATTCTTCACTTGTTAGTTTATTGTTAGAGGCACTGAAGTTACAATGTTGGCTAATACCCAATTATGCTGAAGTAAAAGTGAGCTCTCAACTTTATATCCCCTCTGAAATGAGCTATAATTGACTGGATTAATAACTGGCAGTATACATTTTAGCTTGCTCATTCTTTCTTAACAGGCAGTCACAGTTAAAGAAGCTCTTTCTATGAAGACTCGACACCTAAGGAGGAGTATTAGCACACCAAACGTTCACAATGTAAGATGCTCAGTAGTACTACTAAACTGTTTAATGTTTTAGGCGACTGCATTAATTCTGACTCCATAAATAACAACAGGCCAACACACATTTTGCTTCCTTAAACGTTTTACCAATTCCTGGGTATATTTGGGGTGCCGATTCCAAAAATGGCATCTGTTTTGCCCTATCATGTCTGGTTTTGGAGACACAGCATAGCCTCTTTAGTGAATGGTTCAAGCAGCTTCCTCATGAGGAAGCCTACACCATGGCTTCCTCATGAGGAAGCTGCTTGAACCATTAACTAATGAGGCTATACTATGTCTCCAAAACTAGACGTGATAGGACAAAACGGATGCCATTTTTGGAATCGGCACCCCAAATATACCCAGGAATTGGTAAAACGTTTAAGGAAGCAAAATGTGTGTTGGCCTGTTGTGTATATATATACCGAATTCATATCAAACCACCATAAATTTTGGGAGAAACCTTTCTGACCCTCAATTTTATAGGTCTGTGTAATTGGTAGGGGCATTTTTCAGATATATCTACTGGCTTGTTTATAGTATCTCATTATATATTTGTGTCAATCTAAGACATGAACTTCAGGAAGAGTGACTGTCTCTCCCTGTTATAATAGAATAAATTGCCAAAGAAAGTGGAAAGAATATCAGTTGCACTTTTTATTTATTCCAAAGTAATTTGTCAGCAGTAATTTACAACTTTCCTAAATGCAGGATAAAGAATAGATAAATGTTATGGTTCTGAAGTTCTGGTGCTGTGCTTGTCAGTCCTTTTTATTTTCAGCTTTACAAGTGCAGTCTAGGCTGGTGGTGGATGAAAAGGAATGAGAATGCAATTTTCATATGAAACCAAAACTGCTTGGGAGACAGATATAATTCATTTGTCTCACAACTGTTCATTGTTGTTTAGGTGTCCTCTAGTCGTTTAGATCTTTCTGGCTGTGAAGAAGATAAGGTATGGAAACTGAGAAAAGTGAATTGGGGATACTTTTAGTCTTGTATGGCATTTGAAAGTGTAGTACAGTAGAAATATATCTTGTCTCATCTTCTGTACAAGAAAGACTTAACTGTTGAGTCATGCATTATGAACAATCTGAAAGTAATTACAGGTGGGGCTTGTGGGGTGTTCCCAGACTCTCAGACAGGGGGTTTCCCAGACCCCTTGCAGATACAAAAATCCGCAGATAATCAAATCCATGGATCTCCCCACCGAACATGACCAGAGTCACATTCGGAGGCTTTTCTAAATGCTGGGGAGTCTGTGTGTGGCCTCCCCAACACACAAGAAGCCCTCTAAGGCAGTGGTACTCAAACTTTTCCGGCCAGTGGCTCCCTTGACCCCCCGTGGCTGTTGGCCATGACTCCCCATCATGTTCCTGAGGGCTGGAAGTGACATCATTAAACAGGAAGTGGCCAGAAATATTAGCTATATTATTAATTATATTAATCATATCATTAATTAAATGCAGATCTTAAAAATATATTATTAATACACAGCAATATACATGCTTTATAAATGATCAGCTGCTGATCACTGTTGGAGACAGGATGCTGGAGTAGGTAGATTTTGTCTGGTCCAGGAAGACTCATTTTTTTAACTTTGTAAGCATACCAATAAAATTGTTTTATCAAATGAACTTTGAGAACAACCAGTCTGACCAACATTACACACACACACACACATACACACACACACACACACACCCTTTGGGCCCCAATCCAACTAGTTATTTCCCCCATTCTCCTTGGATAGGATTGAACCCTTTATTAATTAATTTTTCCAGCAGCTGATGGGAAAAACAAAAATAGACCATGAAAATATATCAGAGCTGATAAGGGTTTGGTTAGGAAGCTGATTTGTCTCCTATACTAGGAGATGCACAACTCAAGCCTATGCATGTCTACTCAGAAGTAAGTCCCATTAGAGTCAACGGGGCTTACTCCCAGGAAAGTGTGGATAGGATTGGGCTGGCAATCACTTCATCAATGGCTGATAAGTATTCCCTTCAAATAGCAGGATTCATCACTTTAAAAATGCAGCCTTTCCTCTTCAGTCAAACAACAAGATTAATAAATCACTTTAAAAACAGTACCCTTTTTCTGCTCCTGGCCAAGTAAAGTGTGTGCTTGTCTCTCTCCTCCCCTTTGCCAACTGCATGGAAACAACTTTAAGGGGAGGGGGAGGAAAGCGGGAAGGTCTGGAAATCAAAAGGAGGGAGTGGAAGAGGGAGGGGGTTGAAAAGAGAGATTTCACTTTGATGAGAAGTGATCCCAGGCTGGGAACTAGGAACCAACCAGACAACGATCAAGGAGAGTTTCTTTCTGACGGTCAGCAAGGACAAGGACTGCAAAGTGAGCATACTTGGTACTTGCCAGACGGGAGTTGAAGAGCTTTGCAAACAGAAGGCGGCAGCCTCGGAGTGGAGGGAGAAGAGGGCGGGGCAGCAGCAGCCACTCTCGCAGCTGACGGGGAGGGAGAGGGAGAGCTGACGGAGACGCAGAGACGGGCAGAAGATGGGCTCGTATTCTGCCCAGGGGTGTGACTGTATCGCTGCGAGAGGATATCCTGCGCCTCCCCTTTCAGTTCCTGGCGACTCCCTAAAGAGCCATGCCGCACAGTTTGAATAACACTGCTCTAAGGCCTCCGGAAGGCAGAAAATTGGCACTTCTAGTTTGCAGCCGAAAACCGGAAGTGCCAATTTTTGGCCTTCCAGAGGCCTTAGAGGGCCTCCTGAGGATCAGGCAGGTTGCACATGGCCCCTCTGACCCTCAGAAGGGCCTCTGAACTTGGCTGGAGCAGAGCTCTGGTTGAGTTTGGAGGACAGCAAGTGGGGAATAAAAACAGGTGAGATAAAACCACAGGTTCCAAATCTGTGGGTAACAGGCCCCATGTCTATTTAAAACAAGAATCTAGAATTTAGTGTAAACTTACTGACTGGAAAAGTCAAGGTAACTTTTGATCAACTCAGCAAGATTAATTTTTAACTCCCTATATGAAGAATTTTTAGTTTATTTTCTTTAGATGACAAAAGGCAGGGCACAATAGGTTTCTCAAATTAGTTAAAGCCTATATAATTACAGAAATCCCTAAAAATTCCCTGTTTCACAATGAAAATTTCCTGGAAGTTTTTGTACAGTAATTGATTACAGGTTGAGTCTTGCAAGGGTTCTGTTCCCAGAACTGACATGGATGGCAAAAATCGCTTAAAGCAAATTCATTTAAAAAACAATTTCCCTTTGCTCAGTGATTTAAAAACAGCTTTTGCTGACCTTTGTAATGCATCAAGTAGACAATCAGTTTCTCTCCAGGCGCTTAGAAAGACTTCTCTCCAATGCAGCAATCCTCCCTTCACCAGGAGCTGCAATATGGGGGAAAGAATGGTGATAATGGCAGTGATTTAGCGTTATTTCACATGCTCGGGGGAAGGGAGGGGTCGCTTGCCTTGGAGTGAAGCTGTTCTAACTGCCTGGAGAGAGAATGATTGATGGATTGTCAGCCGGCTGCCCTCTTTCAGATTAACATCAGGCTATTAACATACTGAGATAAAACCATGGGTGAAAAATCTATGGATAATTAGGTTATACTTGTATATATAAATAAATAAACCAGGAAAGTATTCATGATATTATAAAACAGACTGTGTTGAAAGAAACTAAACCCTTAAAATGTTGACTTTTAGTTACAATTTATTTCTTGTTTAATTATATGGGTGTTTGTGATTTTTAGGGTTGGTCAGAAAGTCATCTAGATATATTGGATTATTCCTCCAGTTATCAAGATATATCATGTTATGGTACTATTCCCAGGGATTCACCTCACAGAAATAAAGATGCTGGTGGTAAGATTTTTGTCTCTTTAGTTTATTATTGTAATTAAGGATATTTACACAGGTTGAGTTTCGGTATCCATGAGAGTTCTGTTCCCAGAACTCACATGGATGGCAAAATCACATTAAAGCAAATCCATTTAAAAAGGAATGTCCCTTTGCTCAGCCATTTAAAAACAGCCTTGCTGACCTTTGTAATGCAAGGAAGAGGCTTTAGGCAGGCGGTCTATCAATCATTCTCTCTCTGGACACTTAGAAAGGCTTCACTCGAAGGCAGCAACCCCCTCCCTTCACCAGGAGCTAGGAGGTGATAATCACTTGCATTCTTTCTTTTGCTCTTTCACTTGCTCAGGGAAAGGGAGGGATCGCTTGCTTCTGAGTGAAGCTGTTCTAAGCGTCTGGAGAGAGAATGATTGATGGATTGTCAATCGGCTGCCCTCTCTTGCTATTAATGAGGCTATTGCTAAACAACTTTTTCCCTTTAATTTAAAGGCCCTTCTCATCATCATGTTGAGATAAAACCACGGCTGAATAATCCGTGGATAATAAGGTTTTACCTGTATACTGCTTTCCAACAAGAGTAGTTCACAAAATTTTACAATAGTAAAATACGAGTAAAATAATCGTATTTATTTTGTCAGTAAATGCAAATATTAAAGGAAAATAATGAAAATGTGATCATAAGAACATAAGAACAGCCCCACTGGATCAGGCCATAGGCCCATCTAGTCCAGCTTCCTGTACCTCACAGCGGCCCACCAAATGCCCCAGGGAGCACACCAGATAACAAGAGACCTCATCCTGGCGCCCTCCCTTGCATCTGGCATTCTGACATAGCCCATTTCTAAAATCAGGAGGTTGCGCATACACATCATGGCTTGTAACCTGTAATGGATTTTTCCTCCAGAAACTTGTCCAATCCCCTTTTAAAGGCATCCAGGCCAGATGCCGTCACCACTTGCTGTGGCAAGGAGTTCCACAGACCAACCACACATTGAGTAAAGAAATGTTTTCTTTTGTCTATCCTAACTCTCCCAACACTCAATTTTAGTGTTCTGGTGTTATGTGAGAGTGTAAAGAGCATCTCTCTATCCACTCTGTCCATCCCCTGCATAATTTGTTATGTCTCAATTATGTCCCTCCTCAGGCGTCTCTTTTCTAGGCTGAAGAGGCCCAAACGCCATAGCCTTTCCTCATAAGGAAGGTGCCCCAGCCCAGTAATCATCTTAGTCACTCTCTTTTGCACCTTTTCCATTTTCACTATGTCTTTTTTGAGATGTGGCAACCAGAACTGGACACAATACTCCAGGTGTGGCCTTAACATCAATTTGTAAGGTTGATCTATGACACCATTGATCTATGACATTAAAATGATTTTTTCTATTTTACTCCCTTTAAATTTCCAGGTGCATGTGAATATGAGTAACATACTTGCATCATAAATTACCTAGCTGCATATTATGAGCATCTAATGTTCTGAATGTCTTATCTCGCTTCCTTCTTTCTACAATTAGATGTTTGAATAGCTAACTCATTGGGATGTATTTTTTGTTTTTTAATTTTCCAAGGTTATGTATTGGAGAATCCACATGCATCAACAGTCAGCCCATTTAAAGCATTTTCTCCACAGCCACCCAAATTTTTCAAGCCCTTAATGCCAGTTAAAGAAGAGAACAAAAAGTCCTCTCTTGAAACTCGACCTCTACTTGGCAAAGAGGTAGGTGGTTGGAACAAACTTACGTAGTATTTAATTTTCGGAATCTTGATATATTTGTGTGTAAGTAATAATTGTATCTAATTAGCAAATAATTTTCAGCATGCATTTTTGACATGGAGCCTTTGGAATCCCACATTAAAATTGTGCTAGTTCTCTTTTAATGGAATGATTTCTTATTCCAGTTTTGCTCCCTTTTGGTAAACATTCTTGCATGGATATTGCATGTGTATGTGTGTTTCTTTTTTTAATGTGTGTCTTGAACAGTTGAGCTAAGTTGTCAGCTTGTGTTAACATATAGAACCATTTTTTAAAACGTTCCATATTTTTCATAATTTAAGGCTTTTAAAGCTGAAGACTAAAGTTGCAATCCTATGCATGAGTACCTGGGAGTAAGCAATGATGAACTCAGTGGGTTTTATTTGTAAGTAAACATGCAAAGGATTGGGCTATTGGTTTAATGGGTTTCTGTAGTAAACTTGGATCAGAGTACATCATACAACCTAAAACCCTGGTTGTTTCAAATAAGATGTCCTCCTGTCTTACTAACTTGCATGCGTTTAATGTCAGTATCTTCTTTGTGTGATGTTTTGTGTGTCTTAACCTTTGCAGAGCATGCCATCATCTCAGGTACATAATACTGGCTGTGTTGTGCCCTCAGGAAGTAATGCCAGTAGCATGCCAGTAGAACACAATAGCATACATGAGGAAAAGATTGTAAGTTTTACATCAGTTTCTGTCATAATGCCTGGTGGTGGCTTAAAGCCCTATTATGGGCATTTATACTACAGTTACAGAGAAAAAAATGTGCTTAGAGCAGTGGTTCTCAAACTGGTGGGTCACCAGTTTGTGTAAAGCTTCCCCTGTCTCTTTAAGTGCAGGGAAAGGGAGGAAGCAGCGATGCGATCCCCAGGATTGTGTCACTAAGGGCGAGAAAGTTGGGTGCTTTTACTTGCAGATGGCCAGTGTGAGGTCCAGGAGGTACAAGGTGCCCTACGCAGCCCACTGCAGGGCTTCCCAATGCTTAGAACGTTCAAACGGAGTGATCGAAAAGCACATCTGGTTTTCAAGAGGTGCTTTTCAATTGTTCTGTTCAAATGTTCTAAGCATTGGGGAGCCCTGCAGAGGGCTGCATGGGGCTCTCCGCACCTCCTGGATCTCGCACTGGCAGTCTATGAGTAAAAGCACTGCCCCCTCCCCCCTTAGCAATGTGATCCTGGGTTCACGCCACTGCCCTCGCCCCTCCCCCCCTCCACAAAGACTCACTTAGGAAGTAAATATCCCTGAAAGTTTGAGAATCACTGGCTTAGAGTATATCTAAATTGCATGTTGGTTGGTTTGCATGTGGTGAAATGTCTGATTTGCAGCAATTCATTTTTTTATTTCTATTTGATCTTTCAAAAGTGTCTGTTATTGAAAGTCAGTATTCTCTTACCAGTGTATACTCTGGGTTTCCTGTTTTTCTCTAAATGTCAGAATTTTTTCACCTATCCTACTCATCTTGGAAAATCTGAAGAATTACCAGTAAATGTCAACATTTACCAAATTATCAGTGGTTTCGCATATTTTCATATATAAGGTTCTTCGTTACACCCATGATCACCCATTACTTGTATATACTTTTAACGTCTGCCTTCCATGGTTCCCTTGCATGGATGATCAACATTATCAAATAAATAGGGTTACACACACTGGTTTGTGAACATGCATTTCAACACCTAGCGAACAAGTAGTTTGTGGGGAAAGAGGACAGATTGATGAAACGTTTAATCTGTCATTGTATTAAACTGTTTGCACTTCCCACATATGTTGTTGTCATTGCAACAGTGACCATTAATTTTTAATCTCACATGAGCTCAAATTTTTCCAAGATGTATGAACTACTATACATATGTTTGAAATTAACTACCCAGTAACCTAAAAACCAAGAGTTATTTGAAATCTCAACCTGCAGTCTGAGTCAGAGTTCAGTACAACTCTTTGCACACAACCAATATATAAACAAATGCTGATAACTGTGTGTGTGCGTGCACATGCGTGCATGCGCACACTACTTGCTAGCTGCTTCTCTTCCTCAGTCACATAAACTGTTCAGTTGTACAGTGATAACTTTTGGTATCACCGTGGTGAGTTCTTTGTCTCTTGCTCTTGTTGGAAAGCAACTGACACTATTGACTTCCCATTCCACAGAAATTGATAGCGATATGATGATTAAGGTAGCAAAATAGGAAATAGTTCACAAAGCAGTTTGCCTGGTGAAATAAATGGTACCCTGTTCCCAAAGAGCCCACAATCTAATAAAGACACAAAAGAGGCACCAGCAGCAGCCACTGGAAAAGACACCATGCTAGGGTGGATAATTGCTCTCCACCATTGCTCTCTTGACCATTTTAGTTCAAAAGGCTAAAGTCAGGTCCTTGACTTCATGATTTGGACATAAACCTGGATGCTGGAGTTACCATCTCAGGAGTGAATATGTTTAGGCAGTTTCTGTTCAGTATGTCATGCGGACTTAAGGTGCACAAATTGCAAGCTGTTCAGCACTTTGCTCAGAAACAAACCACTACCAAATATAGTTAAGTACTAATGAGGTATGTTCCAAATAGCTGGTCCCATTTAGTAAGCTAGCAGGTGTATTTTATACCAAGTTTCTGAGAAATCTTCAAATGCAGCCATCTGGTAACCTCCAGATTAGACTGCAGCCACATTACATCAGTCTAATCTGGAGGTTACCAGGGCATGGAAAAGAGTGGACAGGCTATTTCTGTCTAGGAAGATTGACAGCTATACTGTTGAAAAGTATTCCATGCCACTAAAATTTTCTGCTGGCTCTGTAAGCACCCCCATAGTGTGAACCTGATTATTTGGGGGGAATACAGCCTTGTCCAGAACATGTTTTTTACCACCTCCCTTGTGAAATGAACCAGCTAACCGAACCTCTGTCTTATTTTGGATTGAGTTTTAGTTTATTGGCCCTCATTCAGTCTGCTGCTGATCTGAGCTCTTTTATTGACCTAAGTGATCTGTTGCTTACTCATGTAGTACTATGTTTTCTATATGAGGAGTCTGGAGAAATCAGGTGTACAAAGAGTAAAAACAGAACAACCACACACTTGCAGAAGGTTCAGTAATGTTCCAGATGGACTCTAGGACAATAGTAAAATGCTAAGGAATACATTCATTACAGCAGAAGGCAATACTGAGCAGCTCTGTGTGTGTGTGTGTGTGTGTGTGTGTGTGTGTGTAGGATATATATATATATATATATATATATATATATATATATATATATATATATATATATATATATATATATATATATCCTATGCTCTTGAAACTTTAGTAATAAATATGTGCCTGCAGGTGTACACACACAGCATATAGGTGCTGCCTGTAGGACATGTGGGCAGATATGGTTAAAAGCTTGGGTGTGTGCCACTAAATCATTGTGTAACATTTTTGCAAAACTGCACCAGTAAGACCTAGAAAAGTCTGAAGAATTGATTGTGTGTATCTCAAGCATAACTTAAATGCTCTTGGAGTAACTACTACCTGTCTGCTTTATGCAAGGCTTATGGACAGCTGAAAGGGCTTGATGATGATCTCTAGGAACTGGTGTGGTTGCTCTGTTGTATCCTTACTTACTGCACACCATACTATATTGCTATGTAAAGAATGTGCAGAGAAAACTTCAGAGGATTATTCTCTTTGCTAGTGGACGATCACTTTGAAAACACAGTTCTTTTCAGTTGTTAATGAAAACAGTTTTTTCAAGGTACAGAAAACAGATTAGATTCTTATTGTTTTACTTATCTAATCCACCATTCCCCCTTGCCCTTATATTTTCTCTGAAAGAGTCCTTTAGAACAGAAAAGGTTTGCAAGGAATGTTTCCCTTTATTCCAGGAGCATGACTGGACTCAGTGTGCTGACTGTTGATAACTGAGCTAGTTGAAGGATAAGGAAGAAGATTCTGAAATGATTATACCATGTTGGACTAGTTTTTTTAAAAATCTGATGAATGGTGAGACCCATCTTGCAATTACTGGATCTAAGTCATAAAAATCCATTTTAACAGGTAATAGTACATTGAAAATCTAACCAGTGTACCCCGACCATATTTTGGTATTGCCACTGCACCACAAATAGAATTTCTTGTTATATGCAGACTATATGGTCTTGCTTTCATCTTCCCAAGTAAGATTAGGATAGTTATTGTGGAACTTTACATTAATATGTCAGAGAGAACAACTCAATGGCAATTGCACTAAAACACAAGTTGTTGCTTTTGGAAAGTACCCAACTCATCACAAAGGGCTGTTTGTCAGCCAAGCCATTGAAGTTTCTAGTTTTCATTATCTAGATAACTTTCCTAAAGAGGTAATTGGACTTGTCATCTAAACTCTGCCGACTTAAGGCCTCAATGTCACAAGCTATCTTTGGCTTTGTAGCAGAAGTCTCACCGTATGGTCAGTCAAGGCTGAGAGCTAGGAATCAATAAAGGCAGAGCAAGTAGAAACATCACAGAGTAATTCAGGCCCACATGATGCCCTATCAGCTTGTATTGAGGCAGCAGTGGAATTTATACCAGTGATGTTCCATATTCTTATGCCTTAATTATACTCAATATTTGCATATTATTGCAGGCTTCTTTATGGGTAATGATGCAGTATTAGGACAATGTTTCAAGGAGCAAACTGGAATCAAATATAGAAACAGCTGGATGTCTTAGCTTAAATAGGTCAAAAGCAGATATAATAAAATCATTCCAACAAACTATGATTTGCTGGCCCAGGAACAAGTCCGCTTTACTCATGGTTCATTCCCAGAAGATATGTCTGTCCAATTTGAAGCAATTCAAATTCTACCTCCTCTGACAGCTCCACACCAAATGCGCCCCTTATCCTGAGGGTAGGCTCTCAGGAGTGACTCTTCAGGAGATGGGGGGAATTATGTGGGAACACATGGGGAAGATCTTTTGCACATTTTTCTAATTCCAGTTATATAAGTCAGGATACAGCCAATTATATTCTTTCAAAGCTCCCCATATGCTAGAAGAATATAATGGAGTATATTCCATTTTCAGCAATGATATATCTTGATGCTTATTAGTATTACTGTTAGAAATCAATGTACCTGTATATAAAGCTGTTCTTATAAAGTGTAGATCACATTTTATGGTGAGCAGAACATAGTGAGAGAGTACATGTGAAGGTTGATTTGAAATAGGGAGATAATTCTACGGCAAAGATTTTGTGGGGGGGGGGGGCGGATTGCAATTTTAACCAGACAACAGAGGAGAAGTTGTGCATATCTAAATGAGATATGTATATGGTGGTAGTAGAGACATTATGGAACTAGCAAAAGTATTCCATTGCTTACACAGACCCTGCTGTTTCAAATATGTCAGTATTGTCTGTTATATAACTTAGAAGAACATATCTGTCATAGTTGGGTTTCATGAAAATATTACCCTTGTATTCTAGATCAGATTTTAGTAATCCCAATACACCTTTCAATTGATGCAAAAGTATTCTTAGGACTAAATATTGGAGTGAATCTTAATCCTGTGGTACATAGAGGGAAGTTCTTCCATCGGAATTTCATGTTGTCATTGTCCCCCCACTCCTCACAGCAGCCCTCATGGCCCCCCAAAAAGTCACTACTGTACTGGGGATCAAAGGATTCTCTGAAACAGAATGGGATGCAGCATAGCAGACTGCTGGAGGAAGGGTAGTTTGCAAAAATCTCATCCTCTTGCATAGACCTGTGTCCCTTCTATTCATACAAGGATACAACCTACTGTATAACATTGAAGTAACAGTAAGAAAGTGACTAGGGCATAAACAGCACACAGCTTTTCCAGGATTTTTTAAAAGAATGCTCTTATAAACTGCTTCACCACAGTTGCCATTGTGACATGTATTTGCTTTATGGTTATTATATATATCTTTGGCAAGCAATTAGTCCAGAGATGCTTTGTATAAACTTTAGCATTAATTATATCAGCACCAATATCTTAAAAACAAGCCATGGAAACCAACTATTTGTATATTGTGAGGAAAAATAACTGGCATTAAAATATAATTGATAAAATGATATTTTTATTAGTACCACCTAGTGGAACCTATATTGTAATCAGACAATTTTATTTTAAAATGCCTTAGAATTCAGGAATTGAACTCTCTCTTTCATGATCCAAAGAACTGGATAACCAGTTCCACTTGCCTAAAACAGCTTTACCTTTACCTGTCATGGCAAACTGCTAAGTGTTCAATGTGGCACTGGAGAAGGGTCAACCAATGAAAGATTAATCAGCTATCCCAATGGATGTGCACAACCCCCTGAATGAATTTAAGCTTCTCTTTACACCCCAGACACAATGTTTCTTCTGAGTTATGCAAAGGCAGCATTAGCACCAGAATCAAACTGTAAGAATGGCAGATGCTCTTAAAATAGCTGCTGTGAAACAAGTTCGTTTGAAATCAAATGTAATTATATCCAAACCAATAGGCCGTTCTTAGGCCTAAAGAAAAAGCATAATTTTGCTAAATATTTTGTAGTATGTTACGTAAGGTGCTTCATTTGCAGATACTACTACATTTTATTTTCTCAAATCAATGTTTGGTCTCCATTGATCAAGCCCCAAGTAATTTAAAAGTTTTCATATTCCCTTCTGCCTCTCAGATACCCTGTCACGTGCTCTGTATATTCTGGTTTCATTTAATCGAATGGCATAAACTGTATGTACGGCTATGAGAAGGTTGCATGAATGTCTGTTTTGTCATCATAGTATGTTTGTAATTGCTCCATACTGTGGCTTTCAAACACATGTAGTTGTAGCAAAAGAGACAAACATTCCTTCTGATTTAGAACAGTGAGAAAATAATTTGCCTTCATTAAAGACACTAGAACCGTGCCATTTTGAATGAAGAAAGGGTTATTTAATTATTTAAGCAATAACATTGGGAAGCATCCAGAATAACACTTCCATGAACAGAAGAGCAATTTGTGATTGGAAACTTCCTCTAAGAATGAAAGAAGTGTTATGCTCATGTTGGTTCTGAGAGATCTTCTACTTACTTTCATTTGTGGAAGCATTACTTAAAAAACAATAATTTTTATTTATATACCTCATTTTTTTTTTTAAAGGGAAAAATGCACAGCCCTTGCTGTGGAATAGGAAACTTTTACTTTAAATAAACTTGAGCAAATTATAATTTTTTAGAGAAGTAACTATACATCTTTAACATTGCAGCAGGACTCTGATGAAGAGGATGAGTTGGAGGCCGTTGACAAGAAGCCGTATGTGCCCGAGGAATTTGCTGACTTCAGTGTTTACAACGCTAGCCTGGAAAACAGGGAATGGTTATCCTCCAGAGGAGACTTAGTGAACTCTCGTGTCCTTGAAAAAGAGGTATCCCGTAGTCCCACCACTAGCAGTATCACTAGTGGCTACTTTTCCCACAGTGCCTCTAATGCTACTTTGTCTGATATGCTTGTTCCCTGTAGTGATAGTTCAGACCAATTAGCCAACCAGATGAGGGATTTGGACTCTAACGATCACTCTGCAGCCCATCTTGCCCACGATTTAAGGTCTTCAAATAAGGAGGCCTTGGAGTCAGGAAAAGACTTGGCTAAAGATGAAAGATCTATATCACCAGCCAAGGGAAACAGTGCCTTAGCAAGAGAGGTGCCACTGTCTGAAAGTACCACCAACACAGATGCCACAAAATTACATTGCTCAGCTCTGGATTCCTCAGCTAATAAAAGCACACAACATGGGATTGAATTTACATCTCGAGAAGCAGTAGTTGAACACACTTCAAATGTTTTTGAAGATCATGCATTTACAGAATTCATGGGTGCTGAAGATGGAAAGGAACTTGAATATTCAGTGGTTTCGCAGTTCTGTTCCAATGGTGGTTCTGGTAGAAGAAAAAAGCTGTCAGCTGCTGATATGAACTGTGACTCAGATTTCTCAAGAACTACCTGCAACCAAGACAATCCTGTGAGCCACCCAAAATCTACACCATTGGAATACCAGCTGTCAAATACTGTTGAAAACCCTTTATTGGCTGTCGTAGTAAAAGAAGCTTCATATTGTCAGATGTATGCAGATTCTTTCTTAGGCGATGACTTCACTGGAAAAACTTTAGATGTCTCTGGTTGTGAAAATCCTGCGTCTGAAGAGCACCCTAGCTGGGTAGCAGTTGGGGAACAAGTGTGTGTTAGTAGTAGTAAGACAGGTATAATCAAATATGTGGGGCCTGTGGATTTTTCAGCTGGTACCTGGGTTGGCGTTGAATTACACTTACAGAAGGGTAAGAAATAATTTACATTGTCTTATTAGAAACCTGTAAAAATGTCTAGTTTTGTTAATGTAACAATTAGAACCTGACATCTCCAACCTCTAAATTTGGCAACACATTTTCATCTTTATTAAATTTATATCCCACTTTTTATCATGAAACTCAGGATAAAATATCATGGATATTTTAAATTGTTTAAGCATTAAGAAGAAAGTTGTTGTTGTTAAGAATATTTATGTGTCATGTTTCCTCAAAAGAAGTTCACAAACTGGTTTACAGAGAAAATCAAACAGCTAAATGGTTCCCTGTCCCAAAAGGGCTCACAGTCTAAATAGATGCAGAAGAAACACCAGCAAATAGCCACTAGAAAAGACACTGTTAGGGTGAAGGGGGGATAGGAAACATGCATCTTAACCCCCACTCTTGGGACTTGGAGCCCTACATAGGCCGCTTGGATTTATGACAACTAAATAGCTGGTGCAGATCTGAATAGCCCTATAGGGCAGTCTGGGGTGTCACATGGGTTAGGGGGGAAATATCCCCTTACCCTGAGGTGACCTTCAGCCTGTTTTTAATCTGCATAGGATATGGTGCAGGCTACTGCGTCCTGGCTGTACCAGCCCTAGTTAGGAGGGCGCCCTACAGCTCCTGGGCACATTTCCTACAGTGTGTATTTCACATCATTAACAAACATTAAAGAATGGTCAATACATTGTGGGAAAGTGGAGACTTGTGTTTCTTATGTAAGCATGGAGCTATCTTCAGTCACCAAAATAGCATCAGAGTTAGCTTCTTAAGTGTGAAGATCTTTTTATTCAGCATCCCTAGAAATAAAATAAAATATAAACATAAATTAGATGCATGATAAACTGAATCCACAATGAGAGAGTAACGTAGTAATAGTGCAGGTCCAACACTTCTTAGCCATGTTTAAGATATTACAGTGACCCACCTTGTCACATGTTCCTAATTCAGTATCCCCTCTGCCATTTCACAAGGGTTATCTCAGCATCAACTTTTAACCATTGTTTAGACTCGTAGGTGCTCCTTCTTGATTTGCAAACCCTCTGGTTTAAGCCCTCTTGGCTTTAAGCCAAGATTAAGACTGGTGTAAATGTAAAGGTTATCCATGGTAACTGGATTAGGGAATTAATGTCAAGGGGTTAGAGGAAGAATGCATAAGTACACCCCATATTTCTTATGTATGGTTATGAGATTAAGAGCATTTGATTGGCACCATTCCATAGTTTGCAGCAACTTTTTTTAGCCAATGAAGTTGAACAATACACTTTAATTATCTTTATCTTCAACATTAAACTCACTTCCATCAGAATAAGGCTTTCCATAAAATATCTTCCTACATTTTTTTTATTTTGGACCTTGAAGTGTGTGCGTGTGTGTGTCTACTTCCTATAAGAAGTATTGGAAATTTCCAGAATTTAATTCCTCTAATAGTTACAAACTTTTAATTGTAATTGCGTTCATTTGTGTCATGCTTAGGTGACCCACTAATACTTTATGTTTTGCTTGAAGGGAAACATGATGGAACTGTAAAAGGTAGAGAGTACTTCCGCTGCAAGCCACGACATGGAATACTTGTTCGTCCTGGATGCCTCACTAAAGCACCTTCTCTGACAAAAACATGTAGTAGCACTTCACAGACTCAGGCATCATCTAATTTGGAGAAATGGAAAAGTTCAGTTCTTCAAGTGTCACCCTCTTCCACAACAGGTGAAGAAGCCCTCTGTCAGTCAGGAGATGCAGCAGCTTCTGCTTTTTCTAGAAAACAAGAGATCAGGAAATCTTGGATTAACTGAAGTTTCAGTTTTGTTCTTGTTTTTGCACTTGCTGCACACATCACTGTGGAAATACTTTTTAGTGTGATTGTATAGGTTTGATCTGTCCTTACTGAATGTTTGAGTTGTGGACATAATTCTCCAATTCTTTTTTTTATAAATAATATATATATATATAGACTGTGTATCATTTGCCTACCAAAAGGCAAATATGGCTACACACTAAATTACAATTGATTTGTAGATAAACTGTGAGGTACTTGACTGTTTGTTACTCAACAATTTAGATCATATTTTAAATGATATATTTTATTTTGTGGGAAAACAATGGGATGTATATATGTATCTGAGGGAAAACCTACAGTATGCTGTTAATTACCAAAGAACTTTTATTAGACTGTCACATTTTTTGTTTATATCTTTGTTTTTATTATATGTGTTTGTTTTAACAGATAGCTTGGTGCCATATTTCTAGAGGTTAATGCCAGGTACCATGCTGCCTTATATCCTGTGTTTAATAGCACACTGAAGAGACTAGGGTTTTTTTTGGGTGTGTGTGCGTGTCTTTCTATGGGCCTGCCACTGTGCCGACGTTTATTGGAAATACTAACAATGGCTTAAGCTTGTACTTCTGATATGTTCATGTGCCCACATGGGCAATTTGAATGCAAAAACAGTGCAGAGGAGAAGGCAGAAAAAATTTTAAACAAATGGCTTTTTTAAAAGCAAGGAGAAGGAAAAAAAAAAGCAGCAGTAGTGAATCATAACTACAAATCATGCACTGTTGGCTATGAGTGACCAAGCTCAGATAATATATTCTGAAGTGATCTGTAAAGTTAATTTTTAATGTGGATTTGATATGATGCTATTGAGTTCTTGGTGAGCATTTCATGTATAGATACTGTCTTGGACATTTGTAAAGTAGCACATGGTAAAAAAGAAAGAGATGAATAGCCTGCTGTATTTGTTCTTTATTTTTTAGAAAGTAATTGAGTTTGTGGGACCTTTCAGAAAAGCTGCTGTTCTTCTTTGATTTATATGTATAGGAAGCTGACTTCTAGTATTTTACAATTTCTTGTAAAGATGTGTAATTTATATTCTATTTCCACTATACTGTATTTAATTGATACAGAATATTTGTGTGTTAGAATACAGATGTTTACTTCAGATTTTATTAATGTTTGTGCCTATTTCACTGCACATTCTGTAACATAAGACTTTGTTATCAGATATAAAGGCTGACAGTTACTAATTTTTAGTTTTGGCATATGCTGCATTTACCTCTTGATACAGATGTTAAAAAGAGAATACGGTATTATGTCTCTACAAAGTAATGATTGTGTTTCTGTACATTATGGCAGTGGTTCCAAACATTTTTTTTATTTTTTTTTATTTACTTACTTTAAGACATGGGTACAGGAAAAATCACAAACATATATGTACAGGGTAATACACAAGGGAAAAAACACCAGGAAATCGCAGAACTGTAGCCGATACTCTTATGTTTCCCTACCTATCATCCTTGAATAACTTATTGTTTATCTAACCACTCATACAATGGTTTCCACAATTTCTGTATTCTCTCTATTTCGCCATCTCCCAATCTTTCCGTCAATACATCTATTTCGACCATCTCATATAATTTCTCAATCCACATCTCTACAGTGGGAGTATCAGGGTTCTTCCACAATCTAGCATACACCAATCTCGCTGCAATAATTGCATACAACAAAATATGTCTAAGATCATTGTTATAACTTTCCGTAAAAATACTCAAGAGAAACAGTTCTGGTTGGAAATGTATTTCACAATTAAAAATAATTTGAATAGTTCTATATATTTTTTGCCAAAATTTTTTGGCCTTAGGGCAAAGCCACCGCATATGATAAAAAAAACCTTTCACCTCTTTGCATTTCCAACACTTATCGCATGTGCCGGGATACATTTTTGCTAATCTATCTGGAGACAGGTACCATCTATAAAACATTTTGTATATGTTTTCTTTCATTGTTACTGCCTTAATTATCTTCATATTTCTCTTCCAAAGCTGGTCCCAATTATTCATTTTTATATTATGTCCAATATTTTTTGCCCATATAATCATTACCTCTTTTACCAATTCGTCTACCATTTCCATACTCAACAGATATTGATACATCCTTCTGATATAATTTTGCTCATTTGATAAAAATATTTTATCAAATTCCGTCTCCTCTGGGTAGATTCCTTCTTTTTTATCTTTCAACCATCTTGTTTTAATCTGTAACTCCGTCAACCAATCCAGTTCAATCCCTTTCTCCCACAATACCTCTTTTGAGTACATAACTGCTTTCTCATCTAATAGTTCATCATATCTCCTATTCTGTGAACCTCGCAACCACATTGGCCTAGTATCAATTTCTAACGGCTTCACCCATCTTGGAATCTTCTCGTAAACTTTATATCTGATTTGTTCCCAGACAAACAACAATGCTCTTCTTATCAGATGTTGTTTAAAGTAACTATGATATTTGGCTTTATCATAAATCAAAAAGGCATGTGGACCAACCTGCAAATCGTGTAGTTCTAATTTTAACTCTCTAGATTTTTCAGCTTCTGCCCAATCCTTTATCCAATTTAATGCCGCTGCATAGTAATAAATTTCCCAATTTGGCATTCCGAAACCAGCTCGTTCTTTCACATCTTGTAATAATTTCATCTTTATTCTAGCTTTTTTCCCTTGCCAAATGAAATTAGCCATCATTTTATTCAAATCTTGAAAGAACACCTTTTTTAATAAAATTGGGATTGTCTGAAATAAGAATAATATTCTTGGCAGCACATTTGACTTAACTGTTGCTATTCTACCCAACAATGATAAATTTAATCCATTCCATCTTTTTATGTCTTTCTTAATCTCCATCATTAACTTTAGATAATTATTTTCCATCAACTCACTACATTTATCTGATACAGTAATTCCCAAATATTTAACTTTCTTTGTGATATTAATACCAAATTCCTGTAGTTGCTGTTTCTCTTGTTTTCTCATATTTTTCACTAATATTTTCGTTTTATCATAATTTATCCTCAAGCCTGCCATTTTACCGTATTCTGTCAGATTCTCTATCAAATATTTTAAAGACTGGGTTGGATTCTCCAAGATAAAAGTAAGATCGTCTGCATAAGCTTGAATTTTAAATTCTTCATTTTGGACCTTCACTCCCACAATTCTTTCATCTCTTCTTACTATATTATTTAATATTTCCAGAGTTATAATAAACAGTAATGGAGATAGAGGAGTAATGGAGATAAACGTTTTAACTCAACGTTTGACATAAACCTAGACAGATCGGTTAAAAGGAAAAAAAAAGGAGGTAATCTACCCAAATCATTCTTACAAATGGCAGAAGAATTTAATTTGATTGATGCATGGAGATTCCAAAATCCAGAGAAAAGGCAATATACTTATTTTTCAACACGACATAAAGTATGGTCAAGAATAGATATGTGTTGGATTACAGCAACAACAGAAGCATTTGAAGCAGAAATATTACCAAATACCTTTGCGGATCATAATCCAATTAGTTTAAAATTTAATAGATCTCGGAGGAAAGGGCTCTGGAGATTGAATGTTATTGATATGAAAGATAAAGACTTTGTGAACTTAGCTAAAGAAGAAATGAGCTGGTTCTTTAAAATAAATAATCATCCAGAAATGAAACCACAAATTATTTGGGATACAAGTAAAGCGTACTTTAGAGGAATTATGATGAAATTTTCAGTAAGGAAAAAAAGGAAGGAAATTCAACTTATCAAAGAACTAACCTTAAAATTAAAGAAGAAAGAGCAGGAGTTCCAAGAGAATCCATCTAGAGAGGAATTAGTTGCGAATATACAGAAACTTCAACATGAGATCAGAATCATACAAACGGAAGAAATGGAGAGAAAATTAAGATTAATTAAACAGAATTATTTTGAAAACGCTAATAAACCTGGAAGATGGCTGGCACACAGACTGAAAAAAGAATGACAGAGGAACTTTATAAATAGTTTGATTGATGAAAATGGAATTGAGAAATACAAATCCTCAGAAGTTAAACTTATTATTGAAAATTTTTCAACAATTATACAAGAAATATAATGTAGATCCGGACCTGCAAATGGATTATTTATTAAAAAACAATATGCTAAAATTGACATCAGAACAGAAACTAATTTTAGATCAAAAAATTTCCATGCAAGAACTATCAGAAGCAATCAAAAGACAGAAAAATCAGAAATCCCCCGGACCAGATGCAATTCCAGCAGAATATTATAAATTATTTGAAGATACGATACAATTACCATTTAAGAATCTGGTTAATGATATATGGGAAACGGGAAATATTCCAGACTCATGGACAGAAGCTTTAATTACGTTAATACATAAACAAGGAACAGAAAAGAAAGAAATTAGAAATTATAGGCCAATTTCTCTTTTGAATACAGACTACAAGGTTTTTGCATCAATATTGGCTGGAAGATTAAAGAGAGTTCTACTGCAAATAATACACCAAGATCAAACGGGCTTCTTGCCAAAACGACACTTAAAAGATAATGTGAGAGTTATTATTAATATAATAGAATATTTTGAGGCACACTCAGAGAAAAAATTAGGATTAATTTTCGTAGATGCGCATAAAGCATTTGATAGAGTAAATTGGAACTTTATGATTCAACAAATGTACCAGATGAACTTTGGGCCAAAGTTTATAAGGGTTATAGAAAAGATATATACCAAACAAACTGCAAGAATAAAGATAAATGGTGACATAACAAGAATGATAGAAATCCAGCAGGGAACAAGACAAGGATGCCCTCTATCTCCGTTCCAAACATTTTTGACCAACAGCTCCCTTGACCTACTGGTCCATTGGCTGCGAGTAGTAGGAAGTACATACCTTATGTCAAAACTATCTTTGACAGCTGGTCCCGCCCCTTTTTACTGGAAATCCCGCCCCCTAAGGGGGTTCAAGTGACCCCTCAAACAACTCCCCCCACTGCCCCCCACCACTGGGGAGGGTTTTTGGGGCACCCCGACATTTGGTTTGGCGGGAAAAGGAACCCGTCAATAAAAGTGTGGGAAAGGGGTTCATGTGACCACTCAAACAACTCGCCCCGTTCCCCTCGACCGCTAGGGAAGGGTTTTGTAGCACCCCGACATTTGGTTTGGCGGGAAAAGGAGCCCGCCAATAAAGTGTGGGAAAGGGGTTCATGTGACCACTCAAACAACTCGCCCCGTTCCCCTCGACCGCTAGGGAAGGGTTTTGTAGCTCCCCGACATTTGGTTTGGCGGGAAAAGGAACCCACTAATAAAGTGTGGGAAAGGGGTTCATGTGACCACTCAAACAACTTGCCCCATCGTCGCCGACCAATAGGCGCAGGTTTCATAGCTCTCAGACCACCATGTGGAGCCAATGGGAAAAAAGGGGGAGTGGGAACAGGTCCGGACATGTCCTTGTATTTAAGGCACAGGTCCTTTGGGGGGGGGAGGGAGAAACCTGTTCAGCCTTTTGCTGTTGCTGCTGTTTCTGCCATGGCCTCCCCTCTGAAAAGCTCACCCGCTTCGCCTTCTGAGACCGAGACTCCCCAGTTGGAGTGCGAATCCCCTGCCGGGGAGGAGAGTGAAAATCACACTATGGTGGTGGTCAAGATGGAGAGCCCCGAAGAAGAGAAGGAGAACGTGCCGCCTTCTGAGGGGGGGGAGACACCAGTCAGACCCGTGGATTCTCAAAACTACGTTCGCAAACTGCTCAAGATGGAGAGCTGCGATGAATCAGAGACCCCAGACAGGCCCACTGATTCTCAAAGCCTACCGCAGGCACCTATGAAGAAGAAGCAAAAATGTAGGCGTTATGAAGATGAAGAGGATGATGTGTTACCGTTTCCATCTTTGAACCTGGTTTACCAATTTGCAATGGAAGAGCCACCTGTACCTAGAGAAACTGAAGCAGAGGTAAATCACTTGCTTGAGTGCATACGTGAGTGTGTTGCCTGAAATGTAAAATCAAAAAATACTTATTTGTGTTTTTTTGTAGGCTATTCCAAAGAAGGATGTGAACCAAGACGCTTTCAAAACGCTACGGAACATTTTAGGGGTTCTCCCGCTGGACAGACAGAACAAAAATCTGACATCACAGACAAGGCAGAGAATCACAAAGAGTGTGCTGAGAGCAAGTTTGTTCACCATAGTGAAGTATTGTGTATCAAAATTTCTCGAAGTGTCCTGTGACGGATGTCAAACAAAGGCCCCAAACCAGGACGCCCATGTCTGCTTGGACTGGACTCAGGAGTTTATTCGAGACATGCTGCGCAGGGTTATGAAGAAATTGGACATTAGAAGTCTGTTGCACACGTGTATCTGTATTGCATTTTCATTAGGTTGTCTGGAGATGAAGCAGGAATTTCCTGAATACGTTATGTCTTTATTGGATCATGTATATAAATTTGAATCTGAACCCCATAAAATAGCTGCTAATCTGCTTCAGCCGCAAGATCGTGTTTTTCTTTTTTCTGTTGAAAGAGTGGTCAAAGCCAAATCTTTTTGGTTTTATCTGATGTAATATTATTGGAATAATAATGGAGTGGAATGGAATATTAATATATGGATCTTGCATGACTAGGGAAAAAAAGTAGAGAGAGAGAATGCTTATTTTAAAAAAAAATGTGCATGTTTAGGAATAAATTGCAGATCTTGCATGACTAGGGAAAAAAAGTAGAGAGAGAGAATGCTTATTTTAAAAAAAAATGTGCATGTTTAGGAATAAATTGCAGATCTTGCATGACTAGGGAAAAAAAGTAGAGAGAGAGAATGCTTATTTTAAAAAAAAATGTGCATGTTTAGGAATAAATTGCAGATCTTGCATGACTAGGGAAATGATGCTTTCAATGGAATTTTAGAAGTAGAGAGAAGACAAGTGAGAGAGGGGATTGCTTATTGTTCTATGTATGGAAATAAAAAATCAAATTTTTTTACAAGGTCTTGTGTGTTTGTTGCTTACAAGGGGGGGTTTATTTCAATTGAATTTTAGAAGACATGGGCTTGGGGGGCATGGGAGAATAGAACCTGCTCACATAGGGGTTACACTAAAAAAAAAGGACTGAAAATCAGAAGCTGATCAGACACATTTTTATATGGGAAAACAATTTCAGCTATTTTATATTCCATGAGACTGGGAATCAGAATCTGTGTCTGGTTTTTTACACGTGCAAAAACCAGATACAGGTCAATGGGTTAATCCTGAATGATTGCATTCCATTAACTTCGAAATATATCAATTTTTTGACCTGTGTCTGGTTTTTTACACGTGCAAAAACCAGATACAGGTCAATGGGTTAATCCTGAATGATTGCATTCCATTAACTTCGAAATATATCAATTTTTTGACCTGTGTGGTTTTTTACACGTGCAAAAACCAGATACAGGTCAATGGGTTAATCCTGAATGATTGCATTCCAATAACTTGGAAATTTTTTGACATGTGAAACAGAATTTGGGGTCTGTTTTTTACGTGACTTCTTTTAAGATTTATGGTGTGAAAATAAAAACATACTAACTTACCATCATTTTTTGTTTATTGTATGGGCCTGGGAAGAAAAAACTAATTGGAATGTCCAGATGTGAGGGTACAGAGATTTTTCCTATAAAAGGGGACACCTTATTGTGTGTGTCAGTAGATCTTCCAAAAATAGAAGGCTGCACTTCATTTGGTAAGCATATTGCTCTCCTTGCCTTGGAATTTGTATGTGAACCTGATAGAATTAAATATTGCTTCTCTCTATCTATCTGTATGTCTTTTATGTCAGAATCTGTATGTCAGACTGCAAGTGCTCTGGGGCATTCTTGGTCTGAGAAAATCTTACATCTGTATTGCTGGCTGCATAATTTTGTATGAATGTACTATGCCAACCAACATGTCTGTGTGAAACTTGCCTCTGTGTGTGTGTGTGTGTGTGTGTGTGTGTGTGTGTGTGTGTGTGTGTGTGGAGGGGTGGGCGGGTGGGTGGTGTGGGGCTGTCAGCAGGGGCCTCTCTTATTCAATGTGGGCCTGTGGGCCTTTACACTTTACAAGTGGTCAGTGCAAATTGTTTGAAATCTTGATTTTTTGGGAGGGAGGGGGTGGAATGTTTTGAGCATTTTCCAACACTGCAAGGGTCTGTGTGAATCTGATAGAATTAAATATTGCTTCTCTCTATCTATCTGTATGTCTTTTATGTCAGAATCTGTATGTCAGACTGCAAGTGCTCTGGGGCATTCTTGGTCTGAGAAAATCTTACATCTGTATTGCTGGCTGCATAATTTTGTATGAATGTACTATGCCAACCAACATGTCTGTGTGAAACTTGCCTCTGTGTGTGTGTGTGTGTGTGTGTGTGTGTGTGTGTGTGTGTGTGTGTGGAGGGGTGGGCGGGTGGGTGGTGTGGGGCTGTCAGCAGGGGCCTCTCTTATTCAATGTGGGCCTGTGGGCCTTTACACTTTACAAGTGGTCAGTGCAAATTGTTTGAAATCTTGATTTTTTGGGAGGGAGGGGGTGGAATGTTTTGAGCATTTTCCAACACTGCAAGGGTCTGTGTGAATCTGATAGAATTAAATATTGCTTCTCTCTATCTATCTGTATGTCTTTTATGTCAGAATCTGTATGTCAGACTGCAAGTGCTCTGGGGCATTCTTGGTCTGAGAAAATCTTACATCTGTATTGCTGGCTGCATAATTTTGTATGAATGTACTATGCCAACCAACATGTCTGTGTGAAACTTGCCTCTGTGTGTGTGTGTGTGTGTGTGTGTGTGTGTGTGTGTGTGTGTGTGGAGGGGTGGGCAGGTGGGTGGTGTGGGGCTGTCAGCAGGGGCCTCTCTTATTCAATGTGGGCCTGTGTGCCTTTACACTTTACAAGTGGTCAGTGCAAATTGTTTGAAATCTTGATTTTTTGGGAGGGAGGGGGTGGAATGTTTTGAGCATTTTCCAACACTGCAAGGGCCTGTGTGAATCTGTTAGAATTAAATATTGCTTCTCTCTGTCAGAATCTGTATGTCAGACTGCAAGTGCTCTGGGGCATTCTTGGTCTGAGAAAATCTTACATCTGTATTGCTGGCTGCATAATTTTGTATGAATGTACTATGCCAACCAACATGTCTGTGTGAAACTTGCCTCTGTGTGTGTGTGTGTGTGTGTGTGTGTGTGTGTGTGTGTGTGTGTGTGGAGGGGTGGGCGGGTGGGTGGTGTGGGGCTGTCAGCAGGGGCCTCTCTTATTCAATGTGGGCCTGTGGGCCTTTACACTTTACAAGTGGTCAGTGCAAATTGTTTGAAATCTTGATTTTTTGGGAGGGAGGGGGTGGAATGTTTTGAGCATTTTCCAACACTGCAAGGGTCTGTGTGAATCTGATAGAATTAAATATTGCTTCTCTCTATCTATCTGTATGTCTTTTATGTCAGAATCTGTATGTCAGACTGCAAGTGCTCTGGGGCATTCTTGGTCTGAGAAAATCTTACATCTGTATTGCTGGCTGCATAATTTTGTATGAATGTACTATGCCAACCAACATGTCTGTGTGAAACTTGCCTCTGTGTGTGTGTGTGTGTGTGTGTGTGTGTGTGTGTGTGTGTGTGTGTGGAGGGGTGGGCAGGTGGGTGGTGTGGGGCTGTCAGCAGGGGCCTCTCTTATTCAATGTGGGCCTGTGTGCCTTTACACTTTACAAGTGGTCAGTGCAAATTGTTTGAAATCTTGATTTTTGGGAGGGAGGGGGTGGAATGTTTTGAGCATTTTCCAACACTGCAAGGGCCTGTGTGAATCTGTTAGAATTAAATATTGCTTCTCTCTATCAGAATCTGTATGTCAGACTGTTTTTATTCAAGGTTTGTATTTTTCACTCTGTATGTGCTCAGGGGCTAATATTGACAGGAGTTAAAAAATCCTAGCTGTCTCTCTCTCTTTCAGGTGTTGAATTTTGTGTGAGGTGCATGACTTTTGCTTTTTCCCATGGAATTTGACTGCCCCCTTGTGTCAATTTGATGAAGGGTCTGTCTTGAATTTTGGCCATAGGGCAAAAAATGTTGTCTTTTTTTTCCAGGTGTACAGTGCAAAAAAAAAAATTGTTTGATTGGTGGAATGTCAGAGGAAGATGAACCAAATATTTCACAGGAATCTGATGGTGAGAATCATCTTAAATAATAGTATTCTATTATTTTTAAAACTACAAGAAACATTTATATGTCTTCTTCTGTTTCAAATTTAGTGCTGTTTCTGGGGGCACTGCAGGAATCAACTGCTAAACCAGGTATTTGTTCAGTCTCCATTTTTATTTTTTTATTTCCTCTGAATATTGAGCAATTCAAAATGGTTCTTTTTTTTCAGATCCCCCTAGCCAGTCAGGTGACAATTCAGACTGTATGAAAAAGACTTTCATATTTCGAAAAGGTAAAACTGTGCATATTTTTTAATTAAGTTTCTTTTTAAAATAAGTAAAGTGATCCTACTCATTTTTATTTTTTTAAAAAAAACAAAAAACTGTAGGACTTCCTTCAAGTACCAGATTAACCCCCCCACCCAGTTCTGATGGGTTATACTCAGCTTCCAGTTCTGGTATGTGTTACCTCATATTTTATTTAAAAATCATGAAAGTGGATATCCTATATATAATCATAATTATTTTTTCTGTTTTATTTCTTTGTTTTGAAGGAGAATCATCCCCCGCCCTTTTCAAAAGAGGTAAAAATTCTGCTATTGCTCCCCTTTTTTTTATTGCCCATTTATAAATATTTAATATAAAATTAAATTTCTGATCATTTCAGCTAAAGGAATTATTGATTCAGCTCTCACAGCCAGATGTGGTGGTGGTGGTGGTTCGGGCGTTTTTAAAAGAGGTATTTTTTATGATTAATAACAAGGAAAATCTTTTTTTATTATTTATTATTTATTATTTATTATATGCCGATACATTTTTTTTTCCTTTTATCCTTTTAGTTGCTAGAGGGTCACCAAAATCCAGCACAGGGGGAGGTAATCCTAGGCCTTTTTTAGTTGCTAGAGGGTCACCAAAATCCAGCACAGGGGGAGGTAATCCTAGGCCTTTTTTAAAAAAAAAAATTTTGGTTTTTCCACATTCAGGAAATACTGTGTCTGTGCAAAGTCAAGCAGGTGTTAGTGGACCCCAAGGAAAATCTCCATTGAGTCCAAAGCCTGGCACGTCCAAACCACATGCTCTGGACAGTCACAAAAAAAGTAACTACCTGTATAAATTACATAATAGGAATATTTTTGATGGAAAATCCTATGTCACTATTTTCTAGCGCTTTTAAATTTTGGTTTGTCTACATTCAGGAAATCCAAGGCCAATGCCTCCAGCACCTGGTAATGTGGTCCAAAGAAACATTCCCATGTCACCAAGACCTAGTACCTCAACAGCGGGGAATCAGAAAGGTATCAGCTGTTCCATTTCCACCCTATATAAACTAAAAAATAAAATTAATATTGGGTTGGGGTGTGGTAATCTGATGCCTCTTTTTTCCTAGGAATGTCAGATTTTTAAAAGAAAATGATTTTAAAATATAGTTTTTCTACATTCAGGAAATACTGTGCCTGTGCAAAATATTCTTCAAATAAAAGCTGATGGAGGGCCCTCCACTTCTAATGCAGCATCTATTCCCAACCAGAAAGGTAACCACTTGTATAAATTTATCCACTAAATTTGCCAAAAATTATTTCTTTACTCCTTGGGACTGGATGCCTTTAAGAGGGGAAAAAATCCACTGGGGGTTACAAGCCAGGATTTTAGAAGTGGACTATGCAAGGGAGTCTCTTTTTTTACCTAGTGTGAGATACAGGGTGTAGGACTAGGTGGGGGCCTATGGTCTGTTCTTATGATAATAAATTGCCTATTTCAGTTATGTAGTCTCCCCATTCAGTAAAAGAAAATTATGCCTTTTCCTTCTAGGAACTGTCACACCTACAGGGAGACCATCCCTTGACCGGAAACGTCCTCCTGCTGCTGCCTTGTCTGAAAGTGAATCTGAAGATTTTGCTCCGAAGAAAAAACAGAAGAAAACCAGAAACCTTGACCCAGATGAATGTTTTGAATTGGGGGGGTTATTGAATCAGTGTATGAATTCTGTTATTGAGAAGGAGAGAAAACTCTCAGCTCAGCTTAGCTACTGGAACTCAGAGCTAAAAAAGCACTGGTGTTCGTTGTTTCAGGGCAAGGGGCTTGACAAACAGATGCTTGTTTCTTTTCAAGAAAATATTAAAAACTTCCAAATCTATCCTGAGAGTCTGCAGGGGGACCTGAGCCAGACACCACACAGCTCTCCACTTGATGCAGGGGTGAATCAGTTTGGGGCAGGCTTCCCACAGGACTCCTCTGATTCAGAGGATGATGATGATATAGGACTTTCTCCCATCCCCCAGGGGTCACCTGTTCCTGCACCAAATGTTGGTGTTGATATGGTTGAAGACCATTCTGATAGTGGTTATTCCTCCAATCGAACCCGTGTGTCCGATAGCGGTTATTCCACCATGAACACTACAGGGGGGGAGGAGGAGGAGGAGCCTGAACCAAGAGTCTACCTTGAAAGGGAGGGTCGCTGGGAATGGCATGCTCAGAGACTACCTGTCTCCCGATACACTTTTTCCTTCCGTTTTGTAAACCTGGAGCGTTTAAGTAACCCCCTGTTGGTTGAACACGCCATAATCAGTAACATTCAGGACTTATTGGGAGAATTACGTAGCGAAATACATCCTTCGGATTTAGTACAACTGCGTCTTGAAGGAGAAGGGTTAAATAACCCCCTCTTCTCCTTGAGGAGACACATCAATGCTCTGGACGCCGCATCATTTTTTGCTAACATAGGGAATCTCATTCAGAGCAATGCAGAAGTTCATCTCCATGGTCTGCTGCGTCTCATTGTTTCTGTTATCAGAAACAGGGGTGGAAGGGGTCGAAGACTGTTAAGCACTGTCCTTTATAGCAAGATCATAGAAAAGAAAAGACAACACCTTGTTGACCTGAATAATGAGGACAGCAACCTTTGCTTTGGGGGGAGTCTCTTAGCAATCATAAATGGCCAAGGGTATACTGATTTTCATTTATTACAGATGGCAAGACAGCTGTATGCAGCAGTTGGGATTGCCCCTGATAAAAAAATACTACTATCAGACCTGAGGAGATTTGAAAGGTATTTACAAGTGAATATAGGGGTTGTCCTATATGGTGATAAAGGCTGGGAAATTTTCAGATCGGGCCCACTTATACATGATAAGTCCTACTTTCTACTGCTACACGATGAACATTATTATGGTATTCTAAACATGAAAGGATTCTTTGGTTCTAGAAATTACTGCTCCATCTGTGGAACTCCTTATGCTCATACACACACTTGTAGGTTTCGCTGTCGTTTTTGTTTACGGAGGCAGTGTACCAGGGAGGTGGAGGTGCAGTGTGAAAGCTGCAGACTGATATGCCCTTCTCGGACATGTTTAAATATCCATAAAAAGTTAGCAGCCAAAAAAGAGATTGACTGCTTCTCTAAACGGCTGTGTGAAGAATGTGGGGGTTATGTCGCTAAAAGACACAAATGCAAGCCACGAAAGTGCTTGGAGTGTCTCAGTATTCCTTTACCTGGCCATCTCTGTTACATTCCCCCTCTTAGGGAACCTGAACTTTCAGACAAGTATATCTTTTTTGACTTTGAGTGTACTCAGGAGACAGGAATTCACCTTCCCAATTATATATACGCGATGGGGACAAAGGAAGGGAAAACTTGGGAGTTTAAGGGCGAAGGCTGTCTTTCAGACTTCATTTCAACTTTTATCTCCCCAAAGTTCAAAGGATTCACCTTTTTGGCACACAATGCAAAGGGGTATGATAGCTACTTTATCTTAAACCAGCTGGTGAAGGAAAGGATGGATGTGAAACTTATTGTACAGGGAGGTAAACTTATGTGCGTGACGGTTAAAAAATTGAAATTAAAATTTATCGACAGCTTAAACTTCCTCCCCATGAAGCTTGGGAAACTTCCCAAGGCTTTGGGGTTTGAGGGCTGTAAAGGATATTTTCCCCACTTTTTTAACACTGCTGAAAACTGGGATTACCAAGGCCCTCTCCCCCACCCGAAATTTTACGGGTATGATACCATGATGCCTGATGAGAAAAAAGATTTTCTCACGTGGTATGAGGAAAATAAGACCAGCATTTTTAATCTCCAGAAAGAGCTAGCGCATTACTGCCAACAGGATGTAAAAATATTGAGGAAGGCCTGTATGTTGTTCAGGGATGAAATCCTGCAGATGACTAAATCGGAAGGGAGGGACGGGCTGGATCCGTTTCAATACTTAACCATAGCTAGCGTCGCAATGGCCATGTTTAGATACATGTTTTTAGAAAGCAATGCCATTGCTATTCTACCATGGGACAACTACGACTTGATAAAAAAGCGATTTTCCTCTGCGGCTATACAATGGCTGATGTATCTGGAGCATAAAAAATCCATCGAGATCAGACACGCTCTGAAAGGGGGAGAATTTCAAGCAGGAGAATATTATCTGGATGGCTACGCAGTGATTGGGGGCAAACCGATAGCTTTTGAATTTTACGGGTGTTTTTATCACGGCTGTCCCATTTGTTACAAGGATACGGAAATAAACCCCCTCAGGAACACAACCTACCGTATGTTTTATTATGAGACCAAGCGTAGGGAGTATGAGATCAAAGATATGGGATTTGAGATCATTACCATTTGGGAACACGAATGGAGGGCAATGTTAGCCGGCGATGCAGCGCTTAAAGCGTTTCTATCTGAAATAAACCCCCCGCAACCTCTGCAACCTAGAGATGCGCTGTTTGGTGGGAGAACAAATGCCATTACCCTCTATTACAAGCCCAAAGAGGGGGAGGAAATATGTTATTATGACTTCACGAGCCTGTACCCTTATGTAAACAAAACAAAGAAATATCCTTTGGGGCATCCTGAAATTATCACCAAGAACTTTAAGCCCCTGTCTTGCTATTTTGGTGTCGTGAAAATGAAAGTGCTCCCCCCGAGAGGACTCTTTTTCCCTGTATTACCGGTTAGGCTGAGGGGGAAGCTCATGTTCCCTTTGTGCCAGAAATGTGCGGAAACGAGCCAGCAGGAACCCTGCCGTCACTCTGATGAGGAACGCGCCATCATAGGCACATGGTGCACTTTTGAGGTGATGAAAGCCCTGGAAAAGGGGTACAGGGTCTTGGCAATTTCAGAGATATGGGATTTTCCTGGCGAATCTGACGAGTTGTTTTCTGGTTACATTAAAATGCATCTACGTCAGAAACAAGAAGCCACGGGCTATCCCTCGTGGTGCACGGATGAGGCGAAAAAGAAACAATATATCTCTGATTATCGTGAAAAAGAGGGCATTGAATTACGCCCCCAAAAGATCGCGGTGAACCCCGCAAAGCGCCAGATAGCAAAGTTGTTTTTAAATTCTTTGTGGGGAAAATTTGCTCAGCGCTCTAACTTGCTGAACAGCACCATCGTGAGGGACCCTACTCAGCTTCTGGAGTATGCCTTTTCACCTGCCTATGAGATTTCAGGGTTTGAAATTCTTGACGACGAGGCAATCACTGTGTCTTGGAGAAATTCATCAGACAGGTACACACGGTCCGGTAGAACAAATGTACTAATAGGGGCTTTTACAACCGCATACGCGCGATTAGAACTTTACAACTTGCTGGATCAGTTGGGTGACAGGTGCTTGTACCATGACACAGATTCTGTGATCTTTGTACATCGTGAGGGGGACTGGCGTCCCCCCCTAGGAGACTACTTAGGGGATCTGACAAATGAGATTCCCCCAAATGAACGCATCACAGAGTTTGTGTCAGCTGGTCCAAAGACCTACGGCCTGAGACTGTCCTCCGCGAGGTCTTACATGAGAGTGAAGGGCATTACGCTCCACGCTCAGAATTCTGAAAGGGTCCATTTCAATAGTCTGAAACAGATGGTTCTGGACTATGGAACGGGACCTAAAGAAATTGTTCTGCAGCAGAGGGGCATTCTGAGAAATAAAAAGATGTGGCGTATCGAAACAGGCGGTCTGAAAAAGACACTAAGGGTCGTATATGATAAGAGGGTCCTTCTGAAAGACTTCAGAACTCTCCCTTACGGGTATTAAGATGGATGTGCGGTGGAAACACCCTTTTTCGGCCATTTTAGCAGGGCCTAGCAACTGCGGGAAAACGTATTTTATAAAAAACATGTTGGATCACGCGCGTACTGTGCTCTCTGTTGTTCCTGAAAATATTGTATGGTGTTATGCATGCTGGCAGCCTATGTATAAGGAGCTCCTTCAGAAGTACCCCCACATATGTTTTATAGAGGGGCTCCCTGTGACGTTTAATGATGATGAAATACTACCCCCAAATAAAGTGAATCTTGTTATCGTGGATGACCTCATGGCCTCTGCTTCTTCCAGCACTGAGATAGCTGATGTTTTTACCAAGTATGTACATCACCGTAATTTAAGTATATTTTTCATCACCCAGAACATTTTCTTTCAGGGAAAATCCAATCGCACCATTACCTTAAACGCAAAATACATGGTGCTCTTCAAAAACCCCAGGGACAAACTACAGATCGTTACACTGGCACGCCAGATGTACCCTGGAAACGTTCAGTTCTTTCTAGAGAGTTTTCAGGATGCTACCGCAAAACCTTATGGGTATCTGATGGTAGACTTAAACGCTTCCACGCCTGAGTCTTACAGATTGAGGACGGGGCTTTTCCCACCAGACTGGCCGGCCGTCTACACTATGAAAAAAAAGAAACTTGGAGCCCTTTACAAAAGCAAATGAGTTAACCCTTAGGGCGTTCAAATGTAAGTGCGTCCTCCTCACGGCAACATGTCTATCTGCGTGAGAAGAAATCTACCCCTTTTACAGCTGCTTATCAAGGCCCCCCCGCGACAGAGAAAAGCCATTCTGTGCGCGGCTCCTCACGATCTCGTCTCGGCTATCTCAGAAATTGCACTCAACACTTTAAAAGGTAACATTCCCTTATCTGGCAGTCAGATTTCTCAACTGAGAAAAAACCGCTCACTCATCAGAAAACTGAGTAATAAACGGCTATCATTAAGAAAAAAGAAGCAGCTGGTAAATCAATCTGGAGGGTTTCTAGCTCCTTTGTTAAGCATAGCTCTCCCCCTAGTCGCAGAGCTTTTACGTAACCGTTGATGGAACACGCTGAAAAAATGTTCCTTGTACCTAGCCACCAGTTAGAGCAACTGAAAAATCCTTCCTCAGGAGAAGAAAACATAAGAACTACAGCCCTCAGTTCCTTAGATGCTGACATGCGAAATGTTTTACAGAGAAGGGACTTAACGGAATATGAAAAGGCAAAACAATATTCCGCTCTGCTTCAAAAATATCTAACTCATGTGAAACAGGGGGAATCTGAAAAAGGACATCTGACCTTGTCGTTACCAGCAGCAATGGCTGCAGATCCGGCTGAGACAACAACCAAAACACATGTCTCTCCAGCTCCAGACAGGGTATATCATGAAGTCTTGGACAGTTTATCTGTCAGATATAAAAACCCTGCGAAGATAGTACTAAACAAAATGCTGCAAAACAAGTCTGTTTCTTCGTGGAATGAAAAGGGGGCTTTTGTTTACAAAGGGGAAACTATCCCTGGCTCCAACATGCTGGACTTGGTGAAAGGAATCACACAAATCCACGCACTGCCAGCTGTGCGCACCCCTAAGGGATGGGATGTCTTTCTGAAGGCAATGGCTGAACTAAATATCCCATCCACGGTTGTCGGCAACCCGGGAAACAGGACCTCTTTGGACCACTTGAAAAACCCCAGCCCCATGACGGAAATAAAACATACCCCCAAGTCTTCCAGAAGATCTTCTAAAAAGCAGAGACAATCTAGTTCTGTACCATGGCTGACCTTATAAAAAAATAAAAGCACTTTTTTAAAAAAAATACGCTGCTTCGACTTTTTTTTTCTTTTAAACCCCCCCCTCAGAGAGGGGTATCTTTTTTATTGAAAACCATGCCCATGAAATTTACTACATGACACACAAGCTTGGGACTGATAAAAAAACCGGGGGGCTAGTCGCGACATGTTCTGCTTCTTTTTTACAAATAGCAGTACCATGCGGTCGTTCCTTAGCAAATCATCGGAATAGAGTTCTTGAATCTGGTTGAAAGTTAGCCCCTTACACCGCTGACGCAGAAAAAACACACAGTGGTAACCACAGGTTGCAGAGTCCGGGTATTGTACTTGCTTTGCTTGATATGTCGTTACAGGGGCACATGTTCTTAAAAAATCCATGATTGCCTCGGGGAATCGGGGATGGTCTGGCGGATGTCCGTAGGAGTCAAAAAACTCTACCCGGTTTTCTTCTGACAGGTACAAAGCTAACCAGTGCTCTCCCGGTCGATCATGAGGGTCCGTGTTGACCACCAGCCCTGCAGGTCTCTGTAGCTGGTTCGCTTTAGGAAGCCGGTCACAAGGAAACACTCCCTTGAATACCTTACGGGTGGCTGGGTCAGTGGACAGCAGCCGCGTTAACTGTAGAGTGTCCATGTCACATATAATCAAACAGAACATTCCTCTGGTTATTTATTTCAATTATGTTGTCAAAAACCCCGTAGACGATCATGTTAACGGTCTGTGGGAGGGGCCTGGCAAACCGAACTTCTGCCCTAAGGTTCCCCGTGTTGATCAAGGAATAGTGCTCGCCGCATTCCTGGTCAGGGGACAGGTCGAAGGCAAAGAGCGTGTACCCCCTCGCATAGTCTTCTCTGTTGACTATCAGCCCCTTGTCTTTCATGTGCTTACCAGAGGCGTGTACCAGGCTCATGTACTCCCTCACACAGCTTCCTTCTTGAAAGTCTGGCTGAAACGGCTTTGCTGGGATTTGGTACCCCGACAGGTAAATAGCAAAAAAATTGATGTCATAATGCTTAAAGTTAAACGGGTTTTTGCTGAAGGTTCCGCTGAAAGCATCGTTGTCCACCAGGCCAATCACGACCATCTTTGGCAATTGTCCCAGAAACAGGTTCTCCTGGTTACTAACGCGACTCCCCACCGGGAGACTAAACACTTTCATACTGACACGGTCCACGGGGTACTTGGCGGTGGCTGTAAGCAAAGCTTCAGCATGCCCCAGCCGTACCCCCGGGGCAACTCTCACCTTCTTTACAAACAGTGACGCCGTCAAAAGCTTCAGCCGGTATTTGACATTTGCGTCATCAGTCATCATACAGAATCTGTCTTTGCTCCGTGTGAGTTTAATTTTCACATCCACCCCGTTTAACAACAGTTTTTCTTGAAAAAAGAGGTCCGCATGGAGATGACCCATGAGTTCTATTTTTCTGCTTTCAGCAGTCAGTCCAGCTCTTTTAATAAACCCTTGGTTTTGCCCATCCATGTCCGCTGAGTCGTGTTCACCAGGTGTGTCTTTGTAAAACATTCCTGCAGAGAACTGACTGGAAAGTGCATCTTCGCTGTAGTTTAGCACAGACTCGATGAAAGCCCTATAGGGATAGCAGTTGTTGCTTTGACTAATGAGTCTGTCTCCCAGGGTTACGTCCAGCTGACTAAAAATGGAAGCGATAGGGTAGTTCACCAACGCCACTTCTGCCTGTCGATCAATGTTACCCCCATCTTCTTTTACAATTTTACACCTCAAGTAAAGTAGAGTGTTGTTTAAATCCAAATAATCCTCCCCATTTCCCGCGATGAAAAACTCCAATGATGAAGACTCCGTCACAGCCGTCAACGGAGGCACCTCCACATAAACGCTTCCTTCAATGCTGGTCTGCGTAGGGGGTATTTGAAACAGGTCTAGTTCGGATTTTGTACACTCTTCTGAGCATCCGTGAATAAAAGCCATGGCTGTTTTTTTTAAAATATGTCTCTAGAGAGGACTCTCTTTCTGCACCTCGGCTTCCGAGCTTTTCTCTTCTGTGTAGTCCTTCGACTTTTAGCCCTTCTTTTAAAGGGACGGGGTGGTCCTGTCAGCAGCGTTCGTGATGCTTTTCGTTTAACCGCTTTCCTTCTTTTCACGTACATCAGACCTGACCCCTTCTGTGGTATAACTTTATTCAATACGGCCTGAGAAACGTTTCCAACCACGTCCCGGGTAATATTGCGGGCAGCTAATTTAATGTGCGGTTTAATAATCTCTAACCCCCTCCTCAAAAGGGGAACCGCCTTTCGAAAAAGACTTCGGAATATGCCTCCGACCCCCGCTCCATACATAACAGGCGCTCCATGAAATCCTTGAAGTCCGTGCCCAGCCTGCACTCTGTAGTAGTTGGTAAAAAGGGCTGGGTCCCCATAGCGTTTTAGAAGGACCATGTTTTTTTTAAAATATCCTGTTTTTCCTGGGACGGAAGTGTAGCTTCACAACCACTTTGCCGAAACGAAATGACACGTTTTTGTTCTGGTCTGTCTTTATCTCCACGGTGATGCTGTCTATATGGTCTCTGCATACGCCGACATAGTGCGGTCTATCATAAGTCACCGTAACTCGTTCTCCGTTCTCACCGCGAATAGGAACACATCGCAACAAAGGCACATAAAAGTCCCCCACGACCTGGTGTTCTATAATGTCTGTGTAAACATACAGGGTGCTAAACCCCCCTGTAATATCCGCAGTGAAGGTTGATTTTCTGGTGGTTAAACTCGTGTCCAGCCCTAATATATGAGACAGTTCCGCTTCTGCTTCAATTTTGTGAAGCGACGGGGCAATAAGATAGACCTTCCTATCCACAGAATCATAGGTCAGAGATGTATCAGGTGGTGGATTTATATGACTCTTTATTACCTTGTTCATATTATCCAGTATGTCAGGTACTGAAGCGTAATATCCCCTCCGTAGAGTGAATAGCCAATCTGTCCTGCCATCGTCAATTTGAAACTTTCTATCGTCTGTGAGTGTGTCCCAGGTGTGAGGGTATTGTATCTCTGCTAACCCCACTTCCCACTCCCCCGGCAGATCCAAGGAGCGCGCCAGCCGGATCGTGAAGGCAGCACTGGTGTTCTGATCAAATATTTTATTGCATGCGTTGCTAGGAAGGGTGATGTAAAAATCGTTTTCCGCCATTTTCCCCCTTCTCTACTTAGCTGTACACAGTTCAGAGTCTGCGACCCAACTATTAAATTTGTCAGGCCACCCTAACCATTTCACCAAGTGTTGCTTTTTCTTACCCCTTCCCCTTGTAGCTAGAACTTTTTCAACCCTGTAAATCCTATCCTCTCTGGCCCTCACTCTCTGTAATTCTTCAGGATAGAAAGTCCCCGCAATGCTCTCCCCCTCGTAATCTTTTAAGCTGTACACAGGTCTTCTCCCCTTGCTGCTGGCTTGGTTGACTATGAAAATTTCAGTGGTAAAGCTTTGTTCATAACCTTTTTCAAATACCCCCTTGAGCTTTGAGATCCTCACATGATCTCCTTTTCTGAACACAGAAACCTCTTTTCCCCCTCTAACCCAGTCTCCGTACACTGTTTTCCAGACAGCCCCTGCATTGGAGTGGCTCACATCCACAGGTCGAACCCTGATCGTTCTATGCACTGTGTGGTTATAACTGCTTATAAGTTGCGGTAGCACTTCCTTGTATCTAAAAGTGTTGTTAGCTGTGAAAAATCTCCACATTCTCGATTTTAGCGTTTTATTAAAACGTTCCACGATCGCAGCTTTGACCTCATTCCCTGTAACAAAGTGATGTACGCCGTGTTTTTTTAATAGTTCTCTCACAGTACGGTTTAGAAATTCTTTACCAGAATCAGTCTGCAATTTGCGAGGTATTCTCCCCTGCTTAAAGATGTGTTGAAAAGCGGTTGCCACCTGCCTGCCTGATTTGTCTTTCAAGCTTCTGGCCCATGCGTATTTGGAAAGTATATCCACCACTGTTAAAATGTACTTGTGTCCCGCGTTGTACTTAGAAAACTGTTGCATATCCACTAAATCAGCCTGCCACTGCGCATCCATTCCTGAAACAACCGTTTTGTTTCTCTTAAATCGTACTCGGTGCTGTTTGTGCAGTGTGTAAGCATCTTGCTCTGCAAGCCAGTCCTGAACATGTTTTTGAGTCAGAGATTTACTTTGCTTTTTGGCCTCTCGAAAGAGCGTGTTTACCCCTCCAAAGCTCCCGACTGCCCCAGGTGTATAATATATATTTTTTAAAATTTCCTCATGCTTTTCCATGGCTCCAGTTAGCACAAAAACGCGCACAATCAGATAACGTAATTCTGTTTTATTTTCTTCTTCACAGTTATTTTCATTCCTCCTCCGGGTTTTTAGGGAGGCACGAACAGCCTAACGGCTCACTGAGAGTCATGCGCCCAAAATCCTCTTCAATTTCCTAGACAAGACAAACAAAATCATGTCTCACACATTTTTTTCCCCCCCCTCAGTGATCAAGGTGTCTAGTTATATTTCAGACCCCCCCCCCCCGTAAAATTTTACATACAGACATGCACGGACACCATTGCGGTGTCTTCTTCGGGACTTTCCAGATATCTTCACTGGTATCCCCATCAGCCGACCAATCTAGTGGCGCAACATCTAGTTCCCGCATCTGATTTTTTTTAAAAAAAGAAAAATGCAAAATATTACCACTCCACCCCATGTACCCGATATCGAAAACCCCTCCCCCCAAAAAACAGCACTTTTTATTTTTTTTTTTTGCTTACCGTGGACTGTGTCCAATAGGGTGCTGAATCCACTTCACTTTCCTGGCTGTCAGGCAGAGAACTACCCCTGTATAAAACCCCCTCTGGAGGTCCAATACAGGGCTCTGGTTCTTCACTCTCCAAGGGGGCCTTTCCAATTAAATCATCCATGTGTGTACCCCATTCAAGTGAATTACTACGCGGATCCACAGCATTATAAAAATTGATAGTTGTACCCAAGCACTGCCCGTCTATAGTCTCCATTTTTATTTTTTTATTTTTTTTACACTCGGGCCAGGGCCTTAAATACAGGGGCATGCCAGGGCATGCCCAGACATGTTCCTGAAACCCTATTCCTATTGGTTCATTCCACCCTCCTCCCCCTCAAAAAACATACATTGTGGGTCTTCCATTTTATTTTATTTTTTAAAAATCATACAAAGGTTTTCTTGCATCTCCTTCACTTGTCATGAACACTTAGACAGCAGTGCCCTCTTGCAAGAAACTTTTGATACTTTTTTTTAGAAACCACAATATAAACATAGTCAAGGTAAGTGTAATCCTCCCCATTCACCAATGTATTAAGCCAAGACAACGGGTCAGGAAAGATATTCATGCTAGCAAACAGGCTTAAAATATAATCAACGGTTGTGGCAGTAAGATGCAAAAACCGAAAACTGTAAGCTATATTAATCACAGTGTTCAGAATTTCCTTCAGGTAGATTCTTTGACACACAACTTCAAAGAATCCTATTCTATCAAAATTACTCCATTGTCTGCAACGGTGGGCTTCCTCTTTCTTGGATTTAATTTTACATCCTATGCAGCAGTCAAGTAAATACCCCTTATAGCAATGCTTAAGAATCACATACAATGCGGCTCTGATCAATGATTTCATAGCGCCTGAGCGGCAATTAGGGGTGAAATGCTCCACCCGGGTCTTCTGAAGGCCTAAAATTTCACGGAAACTTGTACAGTCATTTTCTTCTTGATTTCGTGGATCCTTCCAGGTATTTGGAGATCCGGGACATTCTTTCTCCTTTTTTTAAAAAAAAACAAAAAAACAATCTTAATTTCTAGTCCATTAATACAGATGCAATGACGATCAACCATAAATATAAAAATGTTACCTGCGCAATCTTAATTGCTGCAGCCTTAGGATACTCGGACACCGAGTGGTAAAACACAAACCCGCAGTCACAGCCAATTGGTGGAAAACGCACAGTCTCTTCATCCCAAGCCAACTTAAAAAGAAGCTCCATAGGTATCGGCCTACGAAATTCACCATTGACATCGATTTCACAGCAGCGGCTTTTCTTCCTCGGAGGAGAATCCATCAATCGCTCAGAGCCGGAAGCCCGGTAGGGAAGATTCTCAAACACTGATCTAGCCGCTCTAGTGTTAGGCGATTCAGGGATGTCCAGGGTCTCCCAGGGCGGCACGTTCTCCTTCTCTTCTTCGGGGCTCTCCATCTTGACCACCACCATAGTGTGATTTTCACTCTCCTCCCCGGCAGGGGATTCGCACTCCAACTGGGGAGTCTCGGTCTCAGAAGGCGAAGCGGGTGAGCTTTTCAGAGGGGAGGCCATGGCAGAAACAGCAGCAACAGCAAAAGGCTGAACAGGTTTCTCCCTCCCCCCCCCAAAGGACCTGTGCCTTAAATACAAGGACATGTCCGGACCTGTTCCCACTCCCCCTTTTTTCCCATTGGCTCCACATGGTGGTCTGAGAGCTATGAAACCTGCGCCTATTGGTCGGCGACGATGGGGCAAGTTGTTTGAGTGGTCACATGAACCCCTTTCCCACACTTTATTAGTGGGTTCCTTTTCCCGCCAAACCAAATGTCGGGGAGCTACAAAACCCTTCCCTAGCGGTCGAGGGGAACGGGGCGAGTTGTTTGAGTGGTCACATGAACCCCTTTCCCACACTTTATTGGCGGGCTCCTTTTCCCGCCAAACCAAATGTCGGGGTGCTACAAAACCCTTCCCTAGCGGTCGAGGGGAACGGGGCGAGTTGTTTGAGTGGTCACATGAACCCCTTTCCCACACTTTTATTGACGGGTTCCTTTTCCCGCCAAACCAAATGTCGGGGTGCCCCAAAAACCCTCCCCAGTGGTGGGGGGCAGTGGGGGGAGTTGTTTGAGGGGTCACTTGAACCCCCTTAGGGGGCGGGATTTCCAGTAAAAAGGGGCGGGACCAGCTGTCAAAGATAGTTTTGACATAAGGTATGTACTTCCTACTACTGCTGCGGTTTCTTACTAGGGCTGCATTTCTATACATTGTTATAGGGTGGCAGGTTTTTTGCAAAGATTCCGTGGCTCCCCTGACTGGTTTCTGTGGATTCAGTTTGGGAACCATTGCATTATGGGATATGTAATAGATTTTCTCTTTTAGGTGACTTTCACGTTACAAATCATTCTTGGTGGCGTAGCAACAGGGGGTGGGAGGTATAATCCGTCCTGGGTATCAGGGAAAGGGCACAAAGGGGATGCCAGTGTTGCTCTTGCCCCAGCCACACTAGCCTGGCAAGAGAGCCAATGGGAGAGGGTGGCAGAAGTGGCTGCAGAGGAGAGCACCCAGAGGGCCAGAGCAGCCTGGCTTCGTGTGTCCCAGCTATGAGCTGAATAGGAGAAGGCAGGCTCTGGGATGTGAGGGCCGTTGTCCTTGACCAAGGAGTGAGCCGCTCATGTGGGAGGTCCTGTCTGCAGCTTAAACTGCACTTGAGCACATCTCTGTGCAATTCTTGTCAATCTGCAATCTTGTATTCACCCATTCCATACAAGGCAGACATGATCTGTGTGTCGTGTGCACAGATAGTGGAACTGAGAAAATGAGCCCAAATACAGCCATTCACATAGAGAGATGTCAAGCTGGGTTATGGCATCCCATACATGTATGAGTGGGGATTGGTTTTGAAGTGTAGAATTGGTGTGGGTAATCAGCTGGTATTTCTGTTCTAGAGGAATTGAAAGTGGGAGGGGAGAGAGGATGGAAAGAAAGAGTAAAAGACAAGAGGGTGAGGCCTTGCTTCATTCTCTTCCTCTTCTCTACTTGGAATGAGAAACTGCATAAACATAGAGAACAAAGGAGGCACAAACAATGGGAAGAGGGAAGTGGAAGGAGGGAGTTCCAGCACCCTGACCCCCAAACAAGACCCATAGGATCCATCTAAGAGTCAAATGGATCAGTGGATGCATTCCAGAGGAAAACCGAGTTGCTGACATTTTCTTAAAGGATTTTAGAAATGTGTTTTGAATCTGGGCAGCCTCTTGAATTCAACTCTCATTCTCTGCTGTCCACCCAGGAGGGATCTGCCCCTGGTTGGTTGGCAACCTTCAGTCTCGAAAGACTATGGTATAAGCCTACAGCACCAGATATTCCATCCAAGTACTAACCAGGCCTGACCCTGCTTAGCTTCCAAGATCAGGCATGTGCAAGCTGATACTAAATAGATGTTAATGAATTTTATTAAAGGGAAGGTAGCCTTTCCCCCCTCCCCATCTCCCCAGCACTGGAGGATTTTCCCTAAAGGGATGTGTTGCGGCTTCTCTGGAATTTAATGATTTCACACACATGACTTGGAAACAACATTTAGGAAATTTCTGTCCAATGTTGCATATATGCAACAGGGATCAAAAGTGTACACCTGTGGACTGGGCAGAAATGGGTTAAGCTGCAAGTCTACACACTAACTCACTGGGACTTCTGAATGAGCAAACCTACACACAATCTGGCTGCAAGGAGTGCAGTCGCTTGTGTGAATCCTTTTGTTTAAAGTAGATCCACCAAACTGCAGAGAAATCTCAGCAGATTGAGCCAGTTTTAGTCCTTTGTTTATCGAAGAGTTTGATGTGGATCACGAACCAATTTCAGGTGGGCATGTAGCACCTAGCTCCATTGCAAATAAAGAGCACCTAGCACCAGAGCACCTAGCACCTATTGCAAATACAGAGCAGAAACTACGGTGTACAGAGCTGCTGGGCAGGCAGGCTCCCAGTGGGAGACACATGACAGTGCTTTGCCCTGCATAGGGAGGAAGATGGGACACTGGAAGGGGAGGGTGACTGTGTGGTTGGAGAAGGATCCAAGTCTGTGTTCTGCTTGACTTCTGAGCTGGAATCTGAATTCCGAGCTATGCAAAATAAGAGCACTAGTGTGCTTCATAATGGGACCTTTGGCTTATCATGCAGTACTAAGTCTACTTGAATGCAGGGTTCATATACATGCTTAAGACTAGAGTGAGTCCTGTTGACCTTACAGGAACTTCTAAGAAAAAATGGATAGCAGGAAATCTTAAAAGTGTGCATTGATAGACATTTGGAAGGGGATGCAAAGCTCTTCAGTACTAGATTCAACCCCTGGAATCCCTAGGGGAACTAGAAAGACCACTCTCTGAAGCTCCCCAAAGTCATAGCTGCTAGGCAATGGACCAATTGTTTTATTCTAGGCAGGGTGACCAGACGTCATAACCGCAAAAGAGGACAAGGCATCCCAAAATGTAGGACATCCAGAAAAATGTAGGTACATGACAAAGCTAAAACCACTTATATATTGATTTCATGTGGTTAATTTAAACACTACAGTATATTATTAAATTTAAAACTATATTACATATGATTTATTACATAGAATTTATTAATTACAAGAATGCAATGTGCTGTCTGGAGGATCCTTTTCACAGGGAAAAGGAGGACATTTAGTTCTTTTCCAGGACACAAGGCTAAAAAAGAGGACATCTGGTCACCCAGATTCTAGCACAGCATTTCTCAATGTTTATCCCCCACTGTACCACTTTGCACAATCCGCCTATTGGAAATACCACCAAAAGTAACTGGTGATTGTCAGTTACTTCTGGGTTGAGAACCAGATGTGATGTGACAAACACCATCTGGTAAGAGGCTCAGGGTGGACAGGAGGGCTTTTTAGAGTGGGTGAAAAGCATGCTTTGGAGCTGTGCTGAGCCAAGCCTCCTTCAGGTGTTTGTCATTTCACTGGTTTTGCTGCCCCACAGCAGATGTCTGGGGGTCCCACAGGTACCGCTACACACCACCTCAAGTACCACTGGTTGAGAAACACTGTTCTAGGAGTTTTCAAAAAGTGGGTTGTAACTAGCTGTGATATAGTGTGAGTGAGAGAGAGAGAGAATTTATATACTTGGGAAGTTGCAGTAACAAAGTTTGAGAACCCCTGATGTACAAGATCAAGCTATCAGCCTGCAATCCTATACCCACTAACTTGGGAGTAAATGTGCCTCCTAGCTTCTGAAAAAGCACATGTAGGGTTGGGCTGCTCATAAAATAGCATACAAGCCCCAAGGAGCGCTTCTGCCTCCCACTTGTCTTTTTTTCCCCTAGAGCTGCAGTTCTAACATTTATAAACATAAAAACATAAAACTTTTTAAAAATCCAAATATATAGATTTATTCAAAGCATGTACGTGAGTCACGAGGGTGGTGGTTGCCTCACTTTTCTTGCTCCTTCACACACCCGTCCTAAGGCTGCAATTCCATCCACACTTTCGTGGGAGTAAGCCCCATTGACTGTCATGGGACTGACTTCTGAGTAGACAGGCATAGCCTTGGGCGCTGAGGCTGCTTGCAGCACTGGCACTGCCTTGCGAGCAGCCAGGCCTGGGCTGCGCTGCCAGCGCGCTGCGCGTGGGACTAAAGCGTCGCGAGGGAGAGGCGGCGGCGGCGCACCTCGGCCACTGCAGCCGCCCGTCGGCGGGGCGAGACGTGCGGCGCTTCACGCAGGACCGCCTCTGGCGCCTGTCAGGGGCCGAGCCGGCGCCGAGCCCGCCCTTTCCCTCGTCTTGTTGTGACGCCTCTCGCCCCTGCTGCCGCTGCTCGGCCTGGCACAGGCGGGACCTGGCTGGGCGCACCGCTGAGGCGGTGGGTGAGTACAGGGAGGGCTTGCTGGGGGGGAGACGGGGGTCCAGTGGCCCCCGTAGTGGTCTCCCGGCTGCCCCCCGCTCTAGCATGGGGGTGGGTGCGAGATAACGTGGTTGGGGAAGGGGGCAGACCCCCCCACGACGCCCTGGGGGTCCTGCACTGCCCCCCATTGGCTTCTCCTGTCTGACTTTGTGTCTCCCTTCACTCTCTAGCAGATGGGGGGTGCTAGGTCTGCCTGCCTGCCTCCTTTCCTTAATTGGGAATACAGATTAATTTATTTATTTAATAATAATTATTAACAATAGTATTTGTATACTGCTTTTCAACAAAAAGTTCACAAAGCAGTTTGCAAAGTCAAATCCCTAAATGGCTCCCTGCCCCAACAGGGCTCCCAATCTAAAAAGATGCAGAACAATACCAACAAACAGCCACTAGAAAAGGGGGTGAGGAGGGCCAGTTCCTTTCCCCCTGCTTTATAAAAGAGGAGCACCCAGTTAGCAGGGGTAAAAGTGCCTCTTACCCAGTTAGCAGGGATTTATTTAAAAGATTTCTACCCCGCCTTTCCTCTGCCAAAGCAGATGCCCAAGGCTGCTTAAGGTTTGTGATTAAAAACATACAATATAAACACAGTGACTAAAATCACAAAAAAACAAATAAAACCAATTGGAGGAGGGTAGAAACTTTTTACACTCAAGGAGCTGCTACAGAGTTTCCTTTAATAAAAGCATATTGTTTTCTTTACTGCCACCATCACTTTGGCATTCCACAACTCTTGAAGGTGGCAGACTTAATCAGTACATCGGCTTTTGAGCTTGCTTCTTGCCCCTTCAGTTCTTTCTTCATCTGCTTTCTCTTCCTGAAAGTCTCCTGCTGCTGAGCAGTAAGAGGAAAAAACCAGAAAAAGATGGTACATTGAAAGGCAAAGTGCTTTGCAGGCTTGTTATCATAATGCCTTTGGAGATTCATTTTATAGGTGGGAAACTGAGGGCCCAATTCCCTCTGACTTTCCAGCACTGGTGTAGCCATGCCAATGGGGCACGTACTTCATCCTGTGGTGGGAGGGCAGTCAGGGAGGCCTCCTCAAGGAAAGGGAATGTTTGTTCCCTTACCTCAGGGCTGCATTCCAGCTGCATCAGTGTTGGAAAGTTGGATAGGATTGGACCCTGAGGCGAACATGTAATCATCTGTTAACATTAAATATAGGGAGTTTGTGATGGGAGTTGGATTTTAGTCCTAGTCTTTGGGGTCCAGATGCAACGCTACCACACTTGTATCCACATCCAGATTTTTCATAAACCATAACTGGTTTGGAAGCAAGCCTTACTGTATGAAACATGGAACCGCCCAATCCACACCAGGAAAGCATAGAGGGATTGGCGAGGGGAACTGCCCAGCTTTGTGGGCAGAGTAACTGCAGAGTTGCATGACAAGTTATGTAAATAAAAGAAATTATTATTCATGTTATCGCAGTGAAGGGCAGCTTTTTCAAGATAGGTTGCAGCATTATTTTGAAATTCTTACCTTGACAGATGCCCCCTCTCTGCCATTTTCAGAGGCACAAGTCTCTATTAACACTCATTCTTTCTGGGGAACTGAAACCTGTTTCAGAAACTTCTAGCAGTGGGGCAAGCTAATATTCCAGTTGTTTTGATTCCTCAAGCACTTGCTTTGCCCCGTAGACTCTGAATTTTCCTTCTAAGCTAATTAACAGGTCTGTCAGTGGCTCCTAGTCATTATGGTTATGTGCTGTCTCAAGGTTCAGCAACACTATGCTTCTGACTACCAATTGTAGGACAGCAATGCCAAGAAAGAAGGGCAGCTTTTCTCCTCTGCTTGTGGGGTTCCCAGAGGAAGCTGATGGGCCACTGTGGGAAAAAGGATGCTGGACTAGATGGACTCATAGCCTGATACAGCAGGGCTTTTCTTAAATTTTTAAACTGACTTCTGAGTTCTAAGTTCCTGAACTTTAGGTTTTCAATTTGAACTACAGTTTTATCTCTAGCTTCTGCAAAGGAAAATGTAAGCAGTAATGTAAGCAGTAGCAGGTACAATTCATAGTAGCCAGTTTCTTATCAGCATTCTTTTTTTAATGGCTTAAATATTAAAGGAAAGAAAATTCTGAGATTTAAATTTTCACTTGGCACAAACAGAAGTTGTGTCTTCTCAATCTTTGGTCTTATTTGTTTGAATACAGTGATTTTAATCCAAATTGTTTCTCTTATACTGTGCACTAATTCTAATTTCTGTTGCATTATATATATTCCAGTAAATTGTTATATGGAGTCTTGTTATATATAAATTGTTATATGTTATATGGAATCTTATATGGAATCTTATATGGAATCAATTCTTATAATATTGATGCACTGGTAGCAATAAGAAGCTGAAATCTATAAGAATACAAGTTTGTGAATCCAATGATCATGGTAATTTTTGATGGTATTTAATATATATCAGTGTGTTTTGTATTGTCAGATAAATGAGACTCCCCTTTATCTCACTTCAATTAATCAAAATTCCAGGGCTGGCAGGCAGATTAAAGAGCTGACTATTAATTCTGTAGATTGAGGGCCCAATCCTGTCTAACTTTCTAGTACCGATGCAGCCACAATTCAGCCCCAAGGTGAGGGAACTAATGTTCTCGTACCCTGAGGAGGCCTCTGTGACTGCTGCCCCACCACAAGGTGCAGCACATGCCCCACTGGCATGGCTGCACCAGCACTGGAAAACAGGATAGGATTGGGCCCTTATTTAGCTATGTAAACCACTTTGTGAACTACTTTTTGTTGAAAAGCAATATATAAATATTCTTAATAATGCAGATTTGCCCTCGGCATCCATGGGGATTCCCGGTACCTCCACAGATAACTGAATCCGTGTGTTGGGGCACTCACCTGACATCCAGACATGACTGGAAGTGCCTTTTGATTGTGTCTGGGAGGCTTTCTAAGGCCTGGAGAGGCTATACCAGTGCTGTTACAATTTGTTTTGCCATTTGCCAGACAAATATTTTCAGTTTTTCCATTTAACTTTTTCCTGCCTGCATTAGTACCCTGCAGTGATCCTGATGAATCTTTTCCACTTTACCACGAGAAGGTTGGCTTCTCAAGTATATTGTGGACTGAAACCTGCTTCTTCCAAGAAACAAAGGACTTGCTTTGAAATGGCTCGGCCTAGTTCAAGTAAGATAAGTTGCCTCCTACAGGTTGTGTTTGTTTCTTTGTGCGCACAAGATAAGATGTCTGGTTTTTTCTCTTTTCTGTGTCCTGAATGAACCATGAACTCTAAAAATTTGACCTCTTGCCATGAACAATACCTAATCTAATTTGAACAACTAAGAACCACTTTTGGTATTGACTTTACAGATAATGGGATCTTTGGATTATTCCCTTTCTAAAAAGTATTATTAAATGTTCAAAAAATGGCTGTTTTATGATCTCTGAAGCTAAGCAGGGTCAGGCATGGTTAGTACTTGGATGGGAGACCGCCTGGGAATACTGGGTGCTGTAGGCATATACCATAGTCTTTCGAGACTGAAGGTTGCCAACCATTTTATGGTGCTGGTGTCTTAGTAAGGAACAATCTGCTATCCCTTTCTAAGGGTGGAATTGCATGTTATTTTGACAAATGCATGTGGGGATGGAGTGTTTTGTAAGAGAAAATCAGTGTGAGGAAGGGATGCTAACTCTCAATGCCTGCCAGTCATCCCCTGCAAATGTCACCCTTGCTCACATGGACTTCTTATCTAGAAAGTGATTTAGGAGGCATTTGTAGGAGTGAATTGGTGAGCAGGAGAAGGGAGGGTACAGTTGTGAAGGAGACATGTCCTTAACCTCTTTCTACATCTGCCTTACAAGGAATACAAAGTTCCTGATCTTGTTGTTATTTTCCCCCCAAATAATTTATCACTGCACCATAAAACTACTTGGCATTATTGGCATTATTAATTTACATATTATTAAACTGTGGCAAAAGAAATGTAAGAAGGTGATAGGGGAGGCCAAGCGAGACTATGAGGAACGCATGGCCAGCAACATTAAGGGGAATAATAAAAGCTTCTTCAAATGTGTTAGAAGCAGGAAACCCGCCAGAGAAGCGGTTGGCCCTCTGGATGGTGAGGGAGGGAAAGGGGAGATAAAAGGAGACTTAGAGATGGCAGAGAAATTAAATGAGTTCTTTGCATCTGTCTTCACGGCAGAAGACCTCGGGCAGATACCGCTGCCCGAACGGCCCCTCCTAACCGAGGAGTTAAGTCAGATAGAGGTTAAAAGAGAAGATGTTTCAGACCTCATTGATAAATTAAAGATCAATAAGTCACCGGGCCCTGATGGCATACACCCAAGGGTTATTAAGGAATTGAAGAATGAAGTTGCAGATCTCTTGACTAAGGTATGCAACTTGTCCCTCAAAACGGCCATGGTACCAGAAGATTGGAGGATAGCAAATGTCACGCCTATTTTTAAAAAGGGAAAGAGGGGGGACCCGGGAAACTATAGGCCGGTCAGCCTAACATCTATACCGGGTAAGATGGTGGAATGCCTCATCAAAGATAGGATCTCAAAACACATAGACGAACAGGCCTTGCTGAGGGAGAGTCAGCATGGCTTCTGTAAGGGTAAGTCTTGCCTCACAAACCTTATAGAATTCTTTGAAAAGGTCAACAGGCATGTGGATGCGGGAGAACCCATGGACATTATATATCTGGACTTTCAGAAGGCGTTTGACACGGTCCCTCACCAAAGGCTACTGAAAAAACTCCACAGTCAGGGAATTAGAGGACAGGTCCTCTCGTGGATTGAGAACTGGTTGGAGGCCAGGAAGCAGAGAGTGGGTGTCAATGGGCAATTTTTACAATGGAGAGAGGTGAAAAGCGGTGTGCCCCAAGGATCTGTCCTGGGACCGGTGCTTTTCAACCTCTTCATAAATGACCTGGAGACAGGGTTGAGCAGTGAAGTGGCTAAGTTTGCAGACGACACCAAACTTTTCCGAGTGGTAAAGACCAGAAGTGATTGTGAGGAGCTCCAGAAGGATCTCTCCAGACTGGCAGAATGGGCAGCAAAATGCCAGATGCGCTTCAATGTCAGTAAGTGTAAAGTCATGCACATTGGGGCAAAAAATCAAAACTTTAGATATAGGCTGATGGGTTCTGAGCTGTCTGTGACAGATCAGGAGAGAGATCTTGGGGTGGTGGTGGACAGGTCGATGAAAGTGTCGACCCAATGTGCGGCGGCAGTGAAGAAGGCCAATTCTATGCTTGGGATCATTAGGAAGGGTATTGAGAACAAAACGGTTAGTATTATAATGCCGTTGTACAAATCTATGGTAATGCCACACTTGGAGTATTGTGTCCAGTTCTGGTCGCCGCATCTCAAAAAAGACATAGTGGAAATGGAAAAGGTGCAAAAGAGAGCGACTAAGATGATTACGGGGCTGGGGCACCTTCCTTATGAGGAAAGGCTACGGCGTTTGGGCCTCTTCAGCCTAGAAAAGAGACGCTTGAGGGGGGACATGATTGAGACATACAAAATTATGCAGGGGATGGACAGAGTGGATAGGGAGATGCTCTTTACACTCTCACATAATACCAGAACCAGGGGACATCCACTAAAATTGAGTGTTGGGTGGGTTAGGACAGACAAAAGAAAATATTTCTTTACTCAGCGCGTGGTCGGTCTGTGGAACTCCTTGCCACAGGATGTGGTGCTGGCGTCTAGCCTAGACGCCTTTAAAAGGGGATTGGACGAGTTTCTGGAGGAAAAATCCATTATGGGGTACAAGCCATGATGTGTATGCGCAACCTCCTGATTTTAGGAATGGGTTAAGTCAGAATGCCAGATGTAGGGGAGAGCACCAGGATGAGGTCTCTTGTTATCTGGTGTGCTCCCTGGGGCATTTGGTGGGCCACTGTGAGATACAGGAAGCTGGACTAGATGGGCCTATGGCCTGATCCAGTGGGGCTGTTCTTATGTTCTTAAGGGAAATATTGAAGAAGGTTAATTTTTCCCATTGTTGACTCATTCCTCTTTCAGAAGTCTTTAAAAATAGTGTGGAATTCTTTCTTTCTTGTCCCATCTTTGACTCAAGAAAATTTGCTCTGAAAGTTAATAGATGCTGCTTTTCCTGCAGTCCTTCTTGTATGTATGTCAGACTGACTGGAGAAGATGGACACTAATTTCTTATAACCTATAATGTCTGGGGATCTGTCTTTCAAATCATAGGGCAAAATCTAGCACAATGTATAAAGTGCATTTAGCATATACTTTAAACCAGTACAACTATTAAACAACTCTGGCACATTTTAGTATTGTAACAGATGAAAAGATGCCTTCTGTAGTATTAAACTGAGAGTCCATGTAGCCAAGTAGCAGTTTGGATTGTCAATAAGTCTTGATTCTTAGAACCTTATCGTCCTGCTGCCTGGAAGTCCTTAAGCCATTTCTGCCCAACGTTGCATATATGCAACAGGGACCAAATGTGTACGCCTATGGGCTGTGCAGAAGTAGGTTAACTTGACTTGAGACCTCATTAATTGCAAAGTATGCTTTCTGTTGCTTTCATTTCATGTTTTTAAAGGTGAACATAAAAAGCGAACCAAATTGATTCATGTGCCTACTTTAATATGTGGGGGTAATAGGATTAACTAGATCATTATTCATTTACGTTGCCCTATAAGTATTCTAACAAGTGCTGAAAATATAGTTAAACAATTAGTAGGACCAACATGCAAACTAACTTTCTTGTCAAGCTTGTCCTTCAATTCTGATTTCAGAGAGGTGCTTCCTAAAGAAGGAAACCTTAGGATATCCACAGTTGAAGATCTAAAATGGAAATACAACAAAGCTGATTAGCTTAAGAGAGAATTATTTATTCTGGGCCATCCACTGATCTTCATAAAGAAGGAGTTTCAACTTTGCATACAGTATTCTTTAAATGTGTCATCTTATAAAGAAAAAAACAAATATGACTATTTTTCTTTCTTTTTAAAGATATGGCTGATTTTCGAGAAGTGTTTGCCAAAGCAAAGCACATAGCTATTATTACAGGAGCTGGTGTCAGTGCAGAAAGTGGTGTTCCAACCTTCAGAGGTGCAGGGGGCTACTGGAGGAAATGGCAAGCCCAGGTGAGTACTGCCCTTATCTTCTGTGCAATGTCAGTAGCTCTGCAAGTGTTGCTGATTCCTCAAGCTAAATGAAAGTATTCATGCTTCTTTGCGGGAATTGGTCCTTGCATTAATTCACATAAACATTGAATTAAGTGTTACACCTTAATGTTGTGTCTCTAGTATTTGTGTAACTAATTCTAAAATTGAGTACATGCTTGCTGATTCACATTTTTGGGATGCTACGTATTGTTAATTAGTAGCTGTCGGGAGATCATATTGATTAAACTTTGAAATATTTGCCAGTCGGAGTTTATTTTACATGAACTAGTTACTGTTCATATCAATATACAGAAGAGAAACCAGAGTACAACAGTACCAGACTGAGGCAGTTTGCAATATTATCTTGCAGTGTATTTCTCTGCTTAGTTGCAAGAAACATGAAGATCATTAATTGATTTCACCAGACCTAACTCATTACTTTTAATATTTGGGCTAAAATGAGTAGGTAGGAAACATATTAATCAATATTGTTTACTGCACATTTATGTATCCATTTTCCCCCCTCTGACACAAATAACAAAACTGTTTAACTCTCCAAGATTAGTCACTTTTTCAAAGCTTTTCTGTGCAGTGCAGAAAGGGCAGGTCCTTTATCTGGGATACATGCCCTGATTAACTTAGCAAGCCTGGGGCTATTGCCGTATTGCCTTGTTAGTAGGGCTGATTGTGTGATTGAATATAGAATATATTTGCTGCAGCTTCCAGTAATAAATTTTATTTCAAACAGATGAAGAAATTAATGGATATGAACAGCATAGTGGTAAAGAGTATGAGTTTTGAAGTCTCTGGTCCAAACTTTACTTCAGTCATGAATTCAAATGGCCTTTGGCAAGCTTTCAGCTTTATCCTCACCATCAGCAGTATGGAGAATAATAATATTTTCTTAGCTTGTAAGGATTTCTTTGTTAGCCTGGCCTTGACATCATTTGTCAAGAGACTGTTTTTGTAGTGGTCATTCTGTTATTGTTGTGTAGACTCTTGGATCTAAAACTCTGTATTGTATGAAGTTCCAGTTGATAGGGTTTTCAGTTCTGTTTATGAAGTTGTGTTGTCAGCCCATATTCTGTACAGTTCAGTAAGTATTTTGCTTTATGTCATACAATTTAACACATAAACTAAATACAAGGTTGATTACTCCATTCCTGTATGTGAATTACTTTGAAATGGGTTATATAAATGCCTAGCACTTCTTGTGTGCTTACAAATGAACATGAAGTTTTAGAAACACATATAGGTATTTTTTCACTGACAAAACATTTTTTTTCTTTTCCCCTAGGAACTGGCTACTCCAGAAGCTTTTGCACGGAACTCCTCTAGGGTGTGGGAATTCTACCATTACCGTAGGGAGCTTATGATGAGTAAACATCCAAACCCAGCACACATGGCCATAGCAGAGTGTGAGGCCAGGCTTAGCAAACAAGGCAGGAGTGTGGTGGTCATTACCCAGAACATTGATGAGCTCCACAGAAAAGCAGGAACAAAGCATCTCTTAGAAATTCATGGTAAGAATCCATAACTATTTTTTAATTGGTATCTCATTCACCTATTCATTATGCAGGTTTTCCACTATTTTGAAGCATAAGCAATGTACACTAATGAAGACCTGGAAATGTGCTGTGACTGAATGCTTTCCTGTCTATTTCCTTTCTCTCAAGACAAGCACGTTATGGGGAGATCTGAACCTGTTCCTTTTCTTTGCTGGCTTACAAACAACTGTGGGGCAAGGTTTCATCAGAAAAACAGCATGGGGGGAAAGACTGAAACATTCTTTTAGCTTTACTCAAGGCTTTGATCGATTTGGCATCCATCTACAGCTGTATTTCATGAAAAAGAAACTGTTTCAAGATCCAGTCATCTGCAAATTGGCACTGGAAGGCAGTTTAGAAATTCACACCTGTAATTGGAGCTCTGCCAGGGCCAGCTTGCTGGGGACCCTGGGACAAAACCCTTTTTTTGGAGGCAGCTCCATGGCATCTCCCACTAATTCATTAAGTGCTGCTACCACTGTTTAGGGGTTGACCTCTGATATATGTGGACCTTTGGCTAGTGCCCATCATGGCCATCTACCTCTGAATTAAAGGGTGAGACTTGCATGCATGAGCAAATCAGGATCCAAACAGTTGCAAATCAGGATCCAAACAGTTGCATGTAAGTTGTTCAGGGACTTCTGTTTCCCAAGGCATCCCCATCATCATCATCATCACTGTAAAAGCTTCTCTTGAAGTCTGGAGGATCATTGGCTCTCCAGACTCTGGCCCATGGGCCAGATTCAGCGTCCTGCCTAAGCCGTCCCCCATGGGAATGGTGCTTACTGTTCCAGAGGAGCTTCTGCAAAGCCCCTCTGTGCACCCCCAGTCTTCGTACTTGCCAGCTGCTTCTGGGTTCTGAGGCCCCAGCAGGCTTTGTGCTTGAATTTCTGACCAGATGCAGCTGGCAAAGACTGGGGGCACACGGAGGGGCTTTGCCAATGTTCCCTGGTGGAACAGTAAGTGCCATCTGCACCAGGGAAGCCTTTGCCAGCTTGCAAAGCTGTTAAAACGGTCTCTCTGTTGTAGGCAAATAGCTTTCAAAACATCCCAATGATTGCTTTTTTTTTTTTAAGTATTGGTATGTTAATTCAGTGCCCCTGAACAATCACATTAATGTGGATTGTTGAGGGGAATTACTAACTTTAATCAGTCATGCCATTTTAATGTTGATTTCCCTGAAATTTATGTTAGTGTCTTCATAATAACTCTGTTTGAGTAGGCGCTTAGTAGACTCCTTTGGCTAACTAATGCAGTGTTTCGCTTCTAGGTACTCTCCAATTTTTCCGGAGTTTCTGGAGGAAACTTCTTAATTTTGAAATTCTAAGTTCTCACAGCATACAATAGAATCACACTTAGTATGTTTTAATAGTGTTGCATTGCCAAATAAGGTCAACATTTCAAGTTGTAATCTGGGATTTTCCTTTTCTTGATAGGTAGTTTATTCAAAACGCGTTGTACCAGTTGTGGAAATGTCAGAGCAAATCACAAGAGTCCAATCTGTCCTGCTTTGGCTGGAAAAGGGTAATTCATTTGTGCTATAATCTACATTTTGTGGCAGTAGTTTTGTTTTCTCTTAAATTAAAGTGAACTTACATAGCATTTAAATGATTCATAAACAAATGTTAAGTCAACATTTCAAAGCTTATTTTTCTTATTTGTGTCCATTTTGTAGCCATCTGAAAAGTTGGTGTATTATGTTACACCAGGAGCTGGTGTAATAATAGCTAAGAAATTGAGTTATAAATCAGAACTTCCTTGGTTCAGGTCTTGCCTGTGCTGTCAATTCACTATGTAACCTTAAGCAAATTTCTCTACCTCAGAATGGGGATATTTAATACCTTACAGGGCTATAAGAATTTCATCATGGCAACACATATGAAGCACTTTGCATTCCAGGTGATATATAAATGCAAAGTATTTAAAGAAGTTTGTACAAGGATTTCTAGAATAGTTTTTAAGTAATAAGAAAAAGAAAAAATACAGATCACCTGAAAGCTTACTAAATACTTTCCATATGCATATGTTTGCTTTTCATAAGAGCGAAACTATTTTAGTTGGCTCTCAAACCTGTATTTCATGGCAATCGCTGTTCTTTACCACACCTTGAGATCATCTTTAGCAAGATGGTCTATTTTGCTGGACATCTGTGCTCATCATTTAAAGCTGAAAATTTCCTTGGAAGGGGGAACACATAGGAAATGACACTACAGGTTGAGACTAATTATTCGCATGGGTTCTGTTCCAAGCACTCATGTGGATGGCAAAAAACACAGTATAGCAAATCAATTTAAAAAACAAAGTTTCTTTGCTCCAGTGATTTAAAAACAGCCTTGCTGACCTTTGTGATGTGAGGATAAGAGTCATTAAGAAGACAATCCATCAATCAGTCCTCCTCCAAGCTAGCCCCTCCCTTCACCAATGCAAAATAATCAACCTTTCTTTCACGTGCTCAGGGGTAAGGGAGGGGTCTGCTGGAGAAAGAAGGATTGATGGATTGTCAGCCAGCTTCTCTCTCTCTCTCTCTCTCTCTCTCTCTCTCTCTCTCTCTCGTTTTAAGAAGGCTATTGTTAAAGGACTGTTCAGTTTTTTAAACTGATTTTAAAGGGATGCATTTTCCCCTTCTCCAGGGATCAGCACATTCCTTCTCATTTGCAGGGGCCATTCATGTTGAGTCAAATCCATGTATAAAAAAATCTGTGTATAAATAGGCTGGACCTGTAATCTTAACAGATACAATGATTTATTGCATTTTAAAACATAGCATTTTATTTTATTTTAGTGCTCCTGATTCAGATGCTGAAGATGCCAGAATTCCTGTGGAGGATCTCCCTCGGTGAGTGGTGAACTGTTGTAGCATATGTAAATCTTTGTGATGCAATACAAAGCAGAAAAGTTTAAGATCACAGGTATGTGCTTCTTACCAACAGGGATATGTGCTGCAAACCCTGTTGTTAAAGCATGTCTGATGCTGACACACTGATGGCTGCCAGGTTGCATACCAGAATGCCTTGCGGAGCTGCAAGGCAAGAAGGAATGCAGTTAGCTGCATTTCTTTCTGAGAGAGCGCACAAATGGTTGAGATGGCAAGGCTTAAGGAAACTAGTCTGGTGAGACCACTGCCATAGATACTGTTGGTCATTCACCAGAGCATCGCTACACATACGCATAGCTGTATTTAAACATTGCAGCTTTCATCTTCATCAGTAACACAGAGCTATTTGCTTCAAAACAGATCCTCAAACCCAACAGCATTGTGGTGTTCTGCTTAGGATAAAAACTGAAGTGCCTAACTTCATAACTTTAAAGTTTACTTATCAGTAACTTTTAAAATCTGTAATTTCTGTGGATTTATGACATAATTGATTGCAACACTGTATAGTTTTCATGCATACACACCTGTATGTCTGAAGTGCTCTAGCAAAACCAAAGCAAACTATTTTTATTTTCAGAATGTGATACTGGGGAGCTTGACTGTTGCAATGCCCTTTAGTTAGGTCTTTCTTTTGAGAGTTGTTCAGAAGCGAATTGGTCTAAAATGCAGCAGCTATGTTAATACTTGGTTTTACAACATGTGATCGAACAAGTGGTGTTGTACACAAAGCCACCTAAACTTGAATGCCATGGGCAGGGACATCAAACCTATTCCAAGGGGATTGTTAGCAAAATGGGGAATTCCCTTGCTCCTGTAGTCAATTCTGATCAGGCAGGAATCAGGTAGTTGTCTATATATGGTAGTGAGGACCCCGTATAAGTACTGCCAGATCTGCATACATGAGCAACATGGACCACTCGACTGGAGTAATCAAGTGCCAGTGTAAAGTATCCTTACAGGCAAACAGTGAGGAGGTTGGGGTTTTTCAGATAACAGATTTGTATTATTATTAACAGTATTTATTAACAGTATTTATATACCGCTTTTCAACTAAAAGTTCACAGAGCGGTTTACAGAGAAAAATCAAATAACTAAATGGCTCCCTGTCCCAAAAGGGCTCACAATCTAAAAAGATGCAAATGAATACCAGCAGACAGCCACCAGAACAGACACTGCTGGGGTGAAATGGGCCAGTTACTCTCCCCCTGCTAAAAAAAGGAGCACCCACTTGAAAAAGTGCCTCTTACCCAATTAGCAGGGGTTTATTAATTTTAAAATACGCAAATAAACCCAGAATTAGGGCTGCAGGCAATGGACTGTGAAAGCTGTTTCAGAAAAGGGAGGGGGGAGAAGCAGAGGAGGCTCTCAATGAACATCTGGCCAGGGAAATGGCACAGACTCCTGCTTTACATGATATACTCCCTGGCCTGAAATTGCTGCTTCAAAAGCACAATCGGCACTGCCATGATAAGAAGTATGTAACACATCTTCTCTGAGGCACACTGAATATGTGTAACTCACCCACCCCCTGTAGTAATTTGCCCCTGAAGCAAATGGGGAGGGGAGGATTAAGCTCCCTCTTATGGTACCTTATAGTCTCTTGCTGTGAATCTCTCTCCTACTCCCACACTTTAAAGAAGTGGCTTTAACTTCTTGATTTACACCTATATATTAATGACAGGTTTAAAGTATTTTTTAGTTTGGTCTTAAGTATAAGTTGAAAGCTGGGCATGGTCTAGCCATAGTTAAGCATGTTTATACCCCTTTGATTTTAGTAGGCGAATATTAAGTACATGTTTAATTCTTGCATTAAAATCAGTTACACTCGCTGGATCATGGCCTTTATTTGTCTGTGGTAATTTCCAGAATGGGTGAACATTTCTGAAGTGTGTGGTTATTTGGACTGTAGGGTAAGCATTTCCCATTTCTATAGCATTAGAATGTAAACAATACAGTATATACTGTCTAGGCTGGTAATAAGCCTGATGTCATTGCACACCACAGTAAATTAACTGAAGACTTCTGAAGGGTTTACCTGCAGCTTTTCTTCTCTCTGGAATATAATTTTACCATTTATATATTGCAGGTGTGAAGATTGCAGTGGCCTCTTGCGTCCTCATGTTGTGTGGTTTGGAGAAACTTTGGATTCTGATATCCTAACAGGGGTTGAAAAAGAGCTTGAGATTTGTGACCTTTGTTTGGTTGTGAGTGTTTTAGTTTTCTGCCTTTTATATATTTTAGGGCTTACAATTAGAAATTGCATTTGGGGCACCAATGCCTGATGGTAACTGTCAAACGTAATGTAACATTAGTTATAGAGGTTTTTGAAAACGGCGTTATTTACCTTATAGGTTGGCAGCCTTCAGTCTCGAAAGACTATGGTATATAAGCCTACAGCACCTGGTATTCCCAGGCGGTCTCCCATCCAAGTACTAACCAGGCCTGACCCTGCTTAGCTTCTGAGATCAGACGAGATCAGGCATGTGCAGGGTTATGTGCAACAACTGTTACCCTGGACATGCCTGATCTTGTCTGATCTTAGAAGCTAAGCAGGGGCAGGCCTGGTTAGTACTTGGATGGGAGACCACCTGGGAATACCTGGTGCTGTAGGCTTGTACCATAGTCTTTTGAGACTGAAGGTTGCCAACCATTGTTGTATTTACCTTATTCAGAAGTAAGCCCATTGTGTTTAACTGGGCTGTAATTCCTGTCTTACTCACTGGAAACAAACACCTCTAGTCATAAAGCTTTATACTGACATGACTTCACACAGGATTTTCTTCTCTGGCATAGTATATCCTCTTAATTTTCACATGGCAACTTCAGGCGATCTGTTCTCTTTCTGAAACACGAAGTATACTGTCTACTACTCCATAGCATAGAGTGATTCATAGCATAGAGCTGTGTTAGAATTTTGGTTCATATAATGATAATGGGACTTTTCAATAAAAAGTAAGGAGAAGCAATGATGAGCATTGTGATTATTGTAAGTGCAAATGGTGAAACATTATAATATTTAAGCATTTTTATTTTTTATTTTACAGTGCTCCAAAACCAGTTCATATTTATTTACTGAATTAGTATGAACATATTGTAATGTAATTATGATTGTGACCTTCTCAGATAGCTTAATATGAAGCAAAAAAAAGCTTCCTTCACATTGAGGCAACAGGCATAGGGTGCGTTCTTTTTTTACCTAGAAAAAATCAGGAAGTGACTTTTCCAGTGTGCTGCTAGCATGCTTCCAGTGCAGTTATTTTAAAAACAGCAAAGTGACATCCCCTCATTGAAATCTGTTGTACGGAGGTCACCATGTTGTAACCATACTCTGCACACACTATGGAGACCATCATGTTTCTGACAGGTTCCTCCATTCGTTCTAATGAAAAATAGGTGGAAGTGAGGTCAGCATGGTGGGGGCCATTTTTTCTAGCTTCAAGCTTGCTTGGAAAAATTCTAGTGAGCCTAGCACACTAGAACCTAAAAAAAGAATGTGACCAGAGCATGCTGGAAGTTCAAACAAACAAAAACAATTTCTCTAGTGTTAGAAGTTAAAAAAAGATTGCAGGTATAGTTTACCGTTTCAAATACACTAAGTCCCCAACATATGTACTGATTCATTTCCATATATCTACATGGAAGTTGGAAGTATGTACCTCGATACTGCCAGCAGTGCTATCATGCGTGTGCAAAAGCATCACAGAGGACATACTGCAACCTACACCAGTGCAGCCCTTCATAACTTGGGAAACCAGTATAAAATTATTATATTAGAGAAAACTCTTATTAAATCAAGAGAAAACTCTTGAAGTTTTCAGTGCCTGTACATATATGCCTGGTTATGCAAGCCCTAGTTAAAGCTTCAAGGTGTGCAGTGAAATCAACCCTGATTTCTGGGTGCTCCTAGGTGCTCCTGATTTCTAGTTTAGCATTATAAATCATAACATCTGCACTGTTGTTAAAATGATGGGTAGCTAGATTAATGCTTGGTGAGGTTTCTTTTTAAAAAAAATTAAAAAAATGACTGACCCTATACTACGTGTGTTTTTCTGTCTCTTAGGTTGGAACTTCTTCCATAGTATATCCTGCTGCTATGTTTGCCCCTCAGGTGTCTGCCAGAGGAGTGCCAGTTGCAGAATTCAACATGCAAAGCACCCCAGCTACAGATAGGTTTAGGTAAAACTTTAGTTTCTTTTGTACTGGGAGAATTAGAAACTTTATTTGCTACATCGATATGAATGTAATGGGGATATCTAAATTGAATATAAATATTTTAAATAAATATTTGCCAAGGAAGTAAATGTTTTCTAACTTGTATCCTAACCTTTCAGACCTGTAAATCTGAAGTACCTCCCTTTAAGCCTATTTAGCACCATAGAAGTCATCAGCCTAACAGATGTTTAAGATCAATGTTAACAAGCAAAAGGATTGGGGACAAACAAAAGGATTAGCAAAATTTGTGCTGATGACTTGTTGTGCTAGCAGAAAGCTACATATTTCTTTTCAGGATGTTTGTTTCGATGTCAATAGTAGCCACAGATTCATGTGTATTTGAGATATACTCTGCACTTATTCTTCTTGTGGCTATCTTATAACTAGAAGAGTGGACCTCAAGCTATGTAAAAATATGAACATGACTGTATTTGATGAATACTATTTATATCCTAAATATCTTTCTGTTTCAGGTTTCATTTTCCAGGTCCCTGTGGTACCACACTTCCCCCAGCACTTGCACGTCATGAAACTGAGATCATCTCATGAATATTCATTGCAAGCACAGAGCAAAAAATTGACTTGCTAAATTGAGCAGGGTGCTGAGGAACTTGGAACGTAGAAAGCACCTGATGTGTATTTTGGAATCTGAATCTGAGGATGACATTGAACAAAACAAATCATGAGTCTCAATCGATTAAAAGAACACTCAAAAGAATTGCTTGAGGAGGAACACTTGAAAAGCTTTTGCATTTTTGTTGGACTAACTATTTGTATGTGAAATGAAAGCATAGAATATGAACTGTTCAAAGTATAGTGTCTTATTAGTGCCAGGAAAATATTTGTGCTCTCATGTAGCCGACTGTATCTTCAGTGAATCATACTGTAAAACTAAAACAATGTTGAATAAGCAAACAAAGAGTGAATGACTATGTTACAGCATTGATGTAGGAGCTCAATAAAACAAGGTGGTCTTGCTCATGAGAGTGCACTCCTATGAAAGGGTTTGATGGTGAGATTGTTTTTATTTTGTGGTGATCAGTATAGTGGAGTAATTGTTAGAATTAAGAAGATTTATATATTGCTTTTCAACAAAGACATTCATAAACCAGTTTATATAGGTAAATAGATGGTTTCCTGTCTCAAAATGGCTCAGACTCTAAAATGGATGCAGGAAAAAATGCCAGCAAACAGCCGCTAGAAAAGATAGTATGCCAAGATGAATAGGAACCCCACTCTAAAAGGTGCCTTAGCAGTTCCAGCACTGTTGATGGTATAAAGCTAATGGTACTCATTTGCATAGCAGAGATTACTTGTGTGGATATCATATTTCTGTAGTTCCAGAGTCTTTGAATTTGCCATCTACTTCTGCTATGGTATCATTTTAAAATTAAGTTGAATAGCTGCCTTGTCCTTATTGTTCCAAAATTATTTTCTTGATCAAAATGTGAGGCTGTGCAAAGTTAGTGTTCCAGCAGGTATCGTTGTAATCACAGGCTCATGGTGCCTTTTGTATCTGTTAATGAGTTTTGTTGCCAATGAAATTCCTTTTCACATCACTGTTCCATCTGGTTCTGTGACAGTTTCATCCTGGAAAGTCTTGATCTCACCCACCAAGCAAATACTGTTCTTTCCATACAGATAGCTATCATTTTACCAATACCATCAGCTTCTCTGTATCAGGGATAGTTATCCCATCTCCTTGCAGCTGCTTCTATACCACTGAAGACTTCAGTACATTGGTCAGAAAGAAGTCGGAGCCTGTCTTCATGAAGAAGGAATACATGAAACCTACAGTGCTGCTCTCTCACACTCTTCAGGAAGAGGATTAGGGAATACCAGGATACTAGAACTGAGTGCACTGGTGAGATGGAGACCAACCAAACTGACTGAAAAGCTTGGGGAGTTCAAGGAATTGGCAGTTGTTAACTTCTGCAGTATCCTGAAGTTCTCTGGAACTGAGCCCTGCTGTATGGAAATATATGCTCAGTCCTACAAGCTGCTGGATATATGCCTAAACATAGGATTGGGCTGTAAGTCCCCATAAAAAAATTTGACCAGCAGATTTTCAGCAGAGGAACAGATGGTCCTTGGGCAGTTTACTCATTTTCTACTGGGAGAATCACAATCCATTTTCTGGCCTATGTTGATAGATGCTCTATCTGTGCCCAGGGAGGATACAGAAATCCTTTGTGGGTATTTGAAAACAAATACTGAAAGGCCATCTCAGTTCTATGTACCAATTCTCTACTGTTGAAAATTAGCATATTTTTTCTTATAATGACTTTTGCAGGAAAGGAATAACATCTCTATAAATGTGCTGGAAGAGGATGCCAGCTTTTGTAGTTTTGCATTGGCCTTGGTTACTGCTTTCCCATAGACTCTATGGCATAGAGAAAACCTGTACTGTTTCCAGAGGTGGTCATGGGTGTGTGTTCTAAAATGATTTCATTGTGTGTTCTGGATGCTTTTAAATTGTCTCATTCCTGTTAATAGGCCCATGTGCCCTTGCAAAGAGGTATCGAAGTACTATTGAATGCAATCTTACTGTGGCAGGCAACTTGGAATTTGCCCTACAGGTACTTTGTCACCAATTTCTGGTGGATTTCTTTTCAGATGTCTTATTGTGTAGGATGGAATTTAATGCCCAGATTCTAACCAATGTGGCACAGGCTGTATCCTGCATTGGGTGGCAGCCATGGAAGACTCCTCAAGGTAAGGGAATGTTTGTTCCCTTACCTGGGACCTGCATTGCCTTTACCCCGGTGCTGGAAACTTGGTTAGGATTGCTCCCTTTTTCTGTAAAGCCTTATTTCCTTTCCCAACACACTGATTACTCTTGAACCCTTACAGCTGATTTGCAGCTAAAGTTGATTAAAGCTACCGACTATTCAGTTTTGGAACAGCATTTTGGGAGGAGGCTTTGCTGTGTGAGCTTTTAAACCTGTAATCCCTAGTATGCCAAGTCCAGTGTACAGGTCAGGGAAGGGAGATTATTTCTATGCAAGTGTCTGATCCTATTTTCCCCTCTTCCCTACCCCTTTAGTTTCTTTCCCCCTCCCTTTAATATCTGTTTTTCAGAGCTGGGGGCTTGGAGGGCTGCACATCAGCAAGGTGCAGTGGGTGGGGAGGCAGGTGCAGCAGAGCCTCTCCATGGCAAGCAGGGACATGCAGTGGGGGGTGGCAGGTGAGGCAGAGCCTCCCCAGCGGAGTCCTTTGAAAAGTGCCGCCGCCTTGTGGGGTGCCCAAGCAGGGCAGGACACTTTTTGAAGGACTCTGCTGGGGAGGCTCTCCCTCACCTGCCTCCCCACCCACTGCATGTCCCTGCTACCCCTGCGCCCCAGAGAGGACACTCAGCCTGAACTCCTCTCAAGCACCATGCAGTGGACTGTGGCCCTGTATAGCTGCCCCTAAACTCCACTGAGTGTGCAATCCGAGTCAAAAAGCACAGCCCACACATGCCCAGAGCGTTCAATTGCTGCTTGGAGGACAGAAGTCCCTGCCTGCAGCACTGAGCTCCTGCTGGAAGGCGAGCCCTCTCTGGACCTTTGTCCCCCCTGCAATGAAGCGGCTTTGGCTTCAGCGCCATCTGGTGGCGAGTGCGTGTATCGCACCCCCCCTCGCTGCTCGCGCATGCGCACAACATGGTTCGAACCATGGATTGATGATTCGTCGGGCTGAACGATAGAGACAAAAGACTAGAGCGCCGCGCAGTCTCAACTTCCGGTGTTCAACTGGAAGCGGCCTTTAGCCTTGCGCTGCTAGGACCGCCCCTTGCTAACGTTTGCCTAGAGCGGACCTTTCCTTCTCTTCCGGCATTTGCCCCGCCCTTCGAGGCCAGGGTGCTTCCGGGGCGCGAGGTCAAGAGGAAGTTGGACTACGAAGATGGTGGCGCGAAGGGACGGCGTGAGGCGGGGGCGACGGGAAACCGTTGGGGCCGCCGCCGCCGCTTTCTCCTCAGAGGAGGAGAGCGACGGGGCACCGGAGGAGGTGACCTTCGAGAGCGCGCGGGCGGCGGCGGAGGAGACGCGGCGGCTGGCCGGGGAGCGCGCGCGGAGGTGAGGCGGGGCCTGGCCTGGCCGAGGTGCTTCTCCCCCGAGGAGGGCGGCAGTGCTGCGGAGGGCGGGGCTGAAGGAGCAGGACAGGACAGGGCCGGGGTGCATCTCTCCCGAGGTGGGCGGCAGTGCTTCGAGTCCTGGCAGCCTCCTGGCCTTTTCCCTTCCATCTTCCACCCTCCCTGCCTCCCACTCGCACTCCTTCCACCGGGCGTCCTTCCCAGCCCCTCTCACACCTCTGTCTGTTCTGGGGCTACTCCCCTCCCAGCTCAGCCCCCTGAAGCCCTGGATGCAGTTGTCCTCCAGCGCCTCGACTGGATCTTTCCTGTCTCTGCCCTTCTTCTGTCCTGATCCCCCTCCCCACGTCCTGCAGTGAGTGCCTTTTATCTTCCCTACATATCCGTCTCTCACTCACGAGCACAGAGCCCTATGTGGAGAAGCACAGGGGATGCCTCGCCCGCCCCCTGCCTGTTCTTGCTGTGCTCCCTCCAGAAACTGCTTCTGCCCTTGCAGAGGCCACTAGAATTTACACGCTTTGAGTTCACTGGGGAAGGGGGGGGGTCCTGCTGCAGGGATGCTGGAGATTGACAGTTCTGCTGTGTAATCTGGGCGGGGGAGAGGGCGAGCCCCAGGCTTGGGAAGGGATCCAGTTTTGAAACTGGAAGGGAGCTTGAAGCAAGCCCTTGTCATTGGTCCTCTTCCTGTTGCTCCGCTTTCCTTCTCCCTGGCTCACTGTGCAGCATGCAGGTACGAAGAGGCCTGCGCAGAACCAAGGGTGGAGCTTCTTTGCCTTCCTCTTCCAGGGCACACATCCTTTTGATCAGTGTCTCTTCTTCCAAGTGGTCGCTTCGCAGCTTGGTACCTAGCACTGTGCACAGCAACCCCTCAGAGAAGGGGGGGTCTCTGAACTGAGCGGTGATGTCCCTCCTTGGCAAAAGAGATGATAGAAAAGCCTGATCTCCAGACAGGCACTGTTTCAGCAGCGCTTCTTCCTTGGAACACATTGTTGCTTAACAGCTGATGGATTTGCTGCAGAGCCAGATGATCATGCGGGCCAACTAAAAAGGTTCCAGTGGCCAGATCTGGCCTATGGGCCGTATATTTGACACCCCTGGTCTAGTAACTGAATGGGAGATAACTTGGAAAATTCCATATATGCCACCTCGAGTCCCAGTATGGAAGAAGGGCAGGATATAAACTTAATACGTGAATATATTTATACAGGTGTGCGCCACTTAACAACAGGGATACACTCTCCGATCCCTGTTGTTATGGGATTAGCTTGTTAAGAGAACATCATTATTATTAACTTTATTCAACCCAATCTAGTACCTTTGTTGTGTAAGCAGACACTCCCTGCCAGAAACTAGCCAGCTGCACTGGCTACTGGACAGATTGTCTCTTCTTTGCATTAAGGGCCTCTTTGTGTGTAAACACTCTGCTGCGGGCTATGGGAGTCCTGACTGCCTCATTGAGAGCCTCTTTGTTACGCTTTGACCATATATGCGGTCCATTGTCAAGAGGAAAGTTGTTAAGCAGTGAATGCCTGTATATGTCTTCAGGCGTTGACAGTAAAACCTTGTGTGTGGAAAGTAAATTTGAAAGATGTGCTAAGTTTCAGATTATAAATGGGATTGAAGAAGTTTGCCTTTATTCAGTCACTGCTGTTCAAGATTCTTTTTGGTCTGAGTTTGGTTGCAAAATGTGCTGTGGTGTGAATACGCATTCTCCTTTTCCCAGTTGCTCTCTTTAACTTCCTTCTTCAAGCCTGTATATAGAGAGCTTTGAAGCAAAATGTGCATTTTTTTCTCCTTTTGCACAAACTTAGAGAAAAAGCAATCTTAAAAGAGAAGAGGCGACGCAGAGAAGAACTATTTAAGGAACAAAAGGTAATAACATTTCACTCTTGTCAACTTCTTGGGGCTGCTTTATGTGCAACATTTTTAGTATGTGGGACACACATTTTAAAAAAATAACATTCAGTTATTGTACCACACTGTGCTCCTGCCTCCCCCCACTTGCTTGCTATAAAAGTTGTATTAGTAAATATTCAGACCTGTAGTGACCTACAAGTGTATACTGCTATGAGAAAACCATATACTAAGAAAAGTATACAAGAAAGTAAGGTACACAACTGTACATTGATCTTACATTTCTTCCCAATCTCAAAAAACAGGTACAGCATGTAAAAATCAATATTTTATAAAACACATACCCCAATGTTTTAATTACAGTGGCCTCAAAATACATTATAAGGCAAAAAAAGTCACTTCTGATTTTACAATAAAACCAGAAGTAACTTTTTTTCAATTTAATCAATTTCTGCCCAGCTCACATGGGTACGCATTTGATCTCTGTTGCATATATGCAACATAGGGCAGAAATGGCTTTACAGTCATTCTGAGTCCTGCAGAAGCTGCGGGCAAATGTGTACAGCCTCTGCAGGGCTCAGGTGATCCTCGGGGGGGGGGGTGTGGATCCAAACTGTGAATAGGGGAGCCCCTCCGAACTTAACATTAATGTTTTAAATTGTAAGCTCATTTTCTTATGAAGAGAAGCAGGATACTTACTTTTTAAAAAAGACTAAGTAAAATAACGTGAAGTATGATTCTTTCTTCCATTTGGAGAACTTTATACTGAATGACATTTGTAAAAAAAAAAAATTGACTTACAAATATTTGTTCTTTATAGAAAAGAAAACTACTTCCTGAGAACATATTAGAGGAGTTAGCATCATCAGTACAGAATAAGTAAGCAACAGATGTTCTAGAACCTAAGTATCTGTTTCAAATTCAGACATACATGTTTCCATTTCATATTTAAAACCTAAATATATGTTTCAATTTCTGCTACCTTTGGCTCCAAAGGTAAAATCCAAATCCACGTTGGATTTTAGCTTTTTTCTGTAGACACCAACCTGGTTCCCCTGTTGCATGTATGGCAGCAGACAAGTGATTTAGGGCAGAGAGGTTGGGGTGTGTGTAGTAAAAAGTTACGGGTCCTTTGGAGCACAGGCACGCACAAAGACTTGATAAAATAAAATAAAATCTTGATTGAATAAAATAAATCTTGATTGAGTGCTTCAAAATGTTTATATTAATACACGTATCAGTTAGTCTCCAGACACCTGCAAAAGCTTTCCTGATTCTGTTTTTCAACTTAAATTCATAATGGGCAAGGAAGCCTTACCTATATTCACTGAATAAGTATGAAAAAGCTTCCACATATTTTAATTCCACCCAATTAACTTGTACACTTTCTGGATATGTAATTGACTATTAATAGGTTTGTCATTAAACAATTTTCTAAATATAGCATTTCTTTTCTTAGCAAAAACCAGCCATCCAACAGACCAGTGCAAGGTATGGCTAAAATTCTGTTCAGTGTTATATTGCCTATATTGTGTACTATGTTTATCATATCTACATTACACTGGCATTGGAATTAACTGTACCAGACAGAGCTAATGAAATGCAAGACTGGTTATTAATAGTTAGAGGTGTTTGAAAATGTTACTTATTTGACTAAGAAGTAACTGCCGAATCCTAAGGGGCAGCCCAATCCTGAGCTGCCCGGGGAGCCCCCGCTCGGCGACACCACAAGGGCTGCCACCGAATCCAGTGCCTCACGCACTACTGTGGGAGGCACCTCGGAAGTAGAGGATGTTCGTCCCCTTCTCCCAGGTAAGGGAGGCAGCCCCGCAATGGGTGCCCGTAAAGGCGCTCGTGTAAATCACGCAGCCTCCACGAGCGCCTGGGATCCTACAGAGTGGAGCTCCACCGATCCTCCTCCTGCCCGCCCTCAGGCACGCCTGTGGCATGCCCCTGCATCACGCTGGCCTCCCCGCCCCCGGAACACCCCTGCCCCCACCCCATTCCCTGTTCCGCAGCCCGGCAGTTGCAGCCACCACCAAGCTGCGGAATGTGGGTGCCCACCGGGCAGTGGCTCAGCACCGGCTGGAGCTGAGCCATACGCCCATTGTGTTTTGTAAGATTCAGGCTGCAATCTTTTCTTACAGGAAACAAACACCTCTATTAATAATTAATTCTATTTTTTTGGTTTTGTCTAGCTAATATTTTTCTTTGCAATTATCACTTTTCTTTCTTGCAAAAAGCTAGTCCATAATCTGTATTTTTTCTGATTAATAGGTATTTCTGGAATCCCTAGCTTCTTACACATACATTTGCCAATAGCTTATATTCTGACAAGTTATAAAGTACTCCTGGAATCATTTTGTAACTACGAGTAATTGGAATATATTTACTTTGTATGGTCTCTGTATTACTGTGTGGTCTCTGCTGACAGTGACTGTGAAGTGTAAAGTCTTGAAAGTGTCAAATTGTTTATAGGTCAAAATGTTGAAGATAAATCTGAAAGTGAGATAGAAGAACATGCAAATGAAGACAATGAAGAAGAATTATTGGCAACTAGGTATGATTCAGCAATTCTTACTTAGTATGCCATGTTACGGTTAGAAAAACTCATGCATTTACTATGACCTGCTGTGTGAGCATATCTGACTTGCTTTGTGCTCAACCATATGCATTTATTTGTTACAAAAAAGTAATTGGATCAAGCTGTTACAGGTATTGTAAAGAGCTGCTATTGTATATTACAGCAGATACTCAAGTATAAGCCAGTCTCACAGACAAGCCGAGGGCAGGCCGTGAGCAGAAAAAAAAATTTCTATGACCATTGAATAAGCTGAGGGGGGAACTTAGGGGTGTGTGAAATTCTTTGAAAACGACTTTTCAGCAATTATTCTGAGGCAGCAGCAAAAAGCCAAAAAGAAAAAGAGACATTTTACCTTCTCCAAACAGGAAGGGAGATGAAGGTGCTTATGGGAGTTGTAGGTTTTGTGAGAACTACTGTACATCCATAGCAGCAGCCCCCATCCAGAATACAATTTCCTTAAGCACCTTCATTTCTTTTCCTCTTTGAAGCTAAAATGGCTATCTTTTTTTTGCTTGCTTTTTGTTGTTGCCTCAGAACAATTACTGGTAAGTAAAATTGCTCCTTCCCCCCCCCACTCTGTGTCCTGCTTCTCAGTCCAGTCCCGCTCCCACTGTACCAGCAACTGCACCTAGCAGCTTCATTCGTCATATTGACCTGTGCATAAGTCGATCCATGTTTTCAGGGCCAATTTTAAGGCATAAATATGACTTAAATATGAGTATATATGATAAATGTGTACCATGTCACGTTCCCATAATCAGGATTTGCAAACTATTCTGTCCAGTACTACATGATGGTCCATGAGGAAGTGCCATGCTTTGCATTTCCAGTTAAGAATCTAGAGCCATGACCAATCAGAGTAGAAAGTACTATATGTACACAAGGCAGTTTAATATTGTTAAAGCACTAGAATGGTGCATCATGAAAAGACCTACTAATGGGTGAGATTGTGTTGTGATCTAGAATAGGAATTCTCAACTTAGTTATGGTGACATAAATGAGAATTTCAGTAGTAATACAGTAATAACCCTCTGGATTTTTAGCTTGCTGTGTGCAACCTTTTTACCTGCCACTACCTGTGGGTATTTAGAATTGTTGCTAGCATTTGTTGTGGTTATACCATTTGTTTAAGTATGTTCTGGATTTTAAATTTTTAATCATATATATTATAACATATCTTGTATTTTATATCAGTTTTCTTATTGTAAGCAGCCTTGAACTTTTGGAAAGGCAGTATAAATAAAACTAACATGCAGAGCAGTTTTGAAACTATATCACATTTTCAGTGGTCACACAAATGGTCCACCTGAAAGCAACACTCATACAAAGCTATCATGTCATAAATATACCATGAAAAAAATGGTGAAATAAGTGATGTTGCGTTAAAGCCCAAGAGGAATCCCTTATTGGTCATTGAAAAGCTAATTCTTAAATTCTGACCTAAGTGAAATTAGCTGGGTATTGGCAGTATTTCAATAGCTGGTTATAGTTACATAAAAATGCCACCCTCCATCAAACGGTTGGCAGTTGGAAAGTGCTTGAAGAAAGGTGACAGTGCATGGTGCTTGGTAGTTCATAATCTTTTGCTTTATTACTAGGCTCCAAGAAAGCTATATGGCTGTGCGGTTAAAAGATCAGGATTTCATCACCAGGCAGCAGCAAACAGCCAAAGACTTTGTACAAAGGCATCTCTATGGAGCAGGCAGCAACCGAACTACTGGTAAAGTGGCTGAGCTCAGTGTGTTTATGGAACTTTGAGATTCAACTAGACGCATAACTTGAATAAATCCCTTTTTCGTTTTAGCAAACAACTATTTCTCTGTTGAAAACAAAAGAAGTGCAGTTAAAAAAGCTGCAGTCCAGTTTGTGAATAGATCCTGGGGTAAGTTTAAGTTGTTTCTTTCATGTGGGAAAGGAGGAGGAAGGGAACTGGTACAGTAGCATGGATAAAATCCCAGGCTCCACATGGAAAATGCTGTTCATAAAAGGCTTGCCATGTAGGAACAATTTAAAATAGCCTTTGAGAGGTGGCCCTTTCGTGCCACCTGGCTGAAGCCTCTTTTAAACCCATTTTTGCCTGGTCCACAAGTGTACACATTTTGTCCCTGTTGTATATATGCAATGTTGGGCAAAATGGCTTAAGTTCAGGCTTGAGGCCTTCTGTCTTTGGTTGTGAAATGTTTAAAGGAACTGAAATCTTGGCTAACAGTAAATTAAGACACCCAACAAAGGCAGGAATGGTGGAATTTTATCATACTGGGTATGTACTCTCTTACTCTAAGCAGTATGATTAGGGAAATATGTGGTGCTCCGACTGCAGGTGACATTATTTTACAATTCAGATCAGGCAGGTTGCTGGGGCAAATGTTATAATATTATTGCTACTTAGCAGTGATACAGTACTTTAAAAGGCTGAAAGTGCCTTATAATTTCTCAGTAGTGATGACAATACTGTGTACAGTACATAGATAGTGCAAAGGAGCTGAAACTGAGAAGCCATTTGATAACCAGTTGAACCAGTGATATCTTAGCTTTCTGCTGATGGCTTTTGGCTACTCTGTCACACAAACAGATAATTGAGCTATACATTTTGGATACTAAGCTTCAAGTTTTAATCCCTTCCCAAACAATAGCTGATTGAAGCATGCAGTTCACAATGACTGTATTAATGGGGGTGGAGTGGGGAAGGGAGAGCTTGAATTGGGGTTGCTCCAGAAGTGGCAGCTCTGCAAGTCCTTCTTTGGGGATGACCTCAAAAGGGATTCAATTGCAGATGGCTAATCTCTGGAAATTACATTTTGAGCTTGTGTGGTTTGCCTCTATACTTCAGATAACCACCTATTGTAACTCCTTCCAGGTTCAACGAGAAAACAAAAAGCTAGACAGTTTACAAAGCAGTGGATGTCTTCAAAGAGGGTAACCACCTGAAAACTTGAGTTACTGTTGACAAACTGTCTGTAGAAGAATATTTTACATGGCAGAGTTGTATTCTCATGTCATTGGATGTGATTTTCCTTAAAATTAAAGTTATGTGGCTTGATATAGCATTTGTTTCTAAGTATGTGGATGAATCTAAATTCTGTCTTCCCCTTGGTATCTGTGTGCTCCAAGAAAATCTTGTCCAAATATTTTTTTTCCATCTCCTGTCATATCTATAGCGTTTCAATCTGTGTTTCAATCTGTAAAAGAGTATATTTTATCCTGTTTTGAAAGATATCTAGCTCTGTAGATACTATAGCTTGTCTGAATGTATTGTCAGACCTGATTGAGGGAGTGTACCCTGCCCTTCCTCTAAGGTAGTGGTTCTCAAACTTTTAGCGGCGTGCGACCTATCTGGTGGGTCCTGACCCACAGTTTGAGAAATACTGCGCTTAGACTGGTTCAGATGAAGTCTTCCCCACAAGATTATGTTTAGCTCAAGGTGACACTGCCTTGGTGCAGATATAAAGTGTGGTTTTTTTCTGTACATGTCAAACATTCCCCCACCTACAGGTTCTATATCAGTTGTGGAAAAGCAATTGGTAGAATGGTTGTATTGTTTCTGCAACTGTGAGATTCTTACTGGAAAGCAAAAACAGCCATTTGCTCAGATGTGAAGCCATGAAAACAGATGTATTAGGAAAATTAAAATTTTGTCCAGTAACCACTCATAGCGCCATTCATATTTTGCCATCATTGCTAAACTAGTCTCATTTCTATCAATTGTAGAAAACTAGAATTGGAAGGGATCATAGATATCAAGATCCAATCCCCTTGCTCAGCACAAATGACTACAACACCCCTGACAGATAGCTAGCTTGTGCTTGGTTCTAGTACTGCCCTCAGTAAACTCCAAAAGCAAGCCCTCCCTGCCTTTTAGGTACTGGAAGACAACTATCCTCTTTCCCATTTCTCCTGTCTACTCAAGCTCTTTTAATTATCTTATATGACTTCTGTTACTCTTTCACCCTCTTCTGCCGCTCCAGATTATTGTCCTTAAAACATGGTGCCCAAAACAGAGTGCAGATTTACAAGTAAGGTCTGACAAGTGCAGAATAGAGTGGAATTCCTTCTTCTGATTTGGACTTTACAGCCTAGCAATACATTTTTTGTTGTTGTTGCAGCTGCATCACACTGCTGGCTCATACCTGCTGCCAACACAGGTTCCCTAATCCAGCACATATGGTTCTATTTTTTTTTATTCCTACCTGCAGGACTTTCTCTGTCCTACATTTGTTGAATTTCATCTTACTGGTGGAGTTGAAGATAATTTTGAATGCTAATTCAACTATCAACTTCAGCTTTATGTTATCTGCAAATTTGATAAGAATCCCCTCTACCCCATGATCCAGATCATTCATAAAAAGGTTGAACAGAATAGGGTCCAGAATAGAGCCCTATAACACTCCACTTGATACCTCCCTTCCAGATTGGCAGAGCCATTTAATAGCACTTGGGGGGAATGGTTGTTCAAACAGCTTCAAATCCACCTAGTAGTATTATCTAGCCCAGGGGTGCCCAAAACCCAGCCCTGGGGCCACTTGCAGCCCTTGAGGCCTCTCAATGCAGCCCTCAGAGAGCCCCATCTCCAATGAACCTCTGGCCCTTTAGAGATTTGTTGGAGCCCACACTGGCCCAACACAACTGCTCTCAGCACGAGGGCAACTGTTCGACATGTATGAGGGCTCCGTCCAACTGTTTGCTGTTTCACATGTGTTATGCAGCAGCAGCAGCAAAGGAAAGGCCAGCCTTGCTTTGTGCAAGGCCTTTTATAGGCCTTGAGCTATTGCAAGACCTTCATTCATTCATATAGTTCCATCTCAAATTCATTTATGTAAACTTGTGTAAATTAATTCTTTTTTCCCCCCGGCCTCCGACACAGTGTCAGAGAGATGTGACCCTCCTGCCAAAAACTTTGGACATCCCTAATCTAGCCCAGTGGTTTCTGAACTTTTTAGCACTGGAACTCACTTTTCAAAATGATACTCTATCAGTATCCAACCTAGCTTTACAAGACTTTTTAAAAAGTTTCACTTTTCCAGCCTTCAAGCCTCTGGTTTTATCCTTTTTACTGTGTGGGGGGCACCTTCTTCAGTTTTGTGACTCACCAAAAATTAGGTCACTACCCGCCAGTGGATACCATCCCACAGTTTGAGAACCATTGATTAGCTTTCATTATACCATATTATCCACAAGGATATGAAACTTGACAAATGTTTTTCTGAAATCAATGTCTACATTGTTCCCAACCTGAACACTCTATGAAAGGAGGAGATAAGATTAGTCTAGCATGACTTGTTCTTTGCAAACTGATGCCAGCTATTAGAAATCACCCCACCAGCTCTTAAGTGCTCACAGATGTTCCACTTACTCTGTTCCAGGATCCAAATGGTCTGAGTTTCCCCAGTCTTCCCATTTTTTGTCACCACGCATTTCACACATTCTCCATGAGTTCGCAAAGATTGGACAGTGGCTTCAAGAATCTCTGCCAGCTCTAACAGATGACAGCAAGAAAGCAGAACTGTTTGATTGTCTTCTCCCATAGAGGGAAGGTGGCTGAGACTTACACTAATGAAGAACTGGATCATCACAACTTGAGGATAGGTAAAGAGATGGTAAAGGAACACCTAGTAACTTAAATGAATCGGCTGCATTGTATTCCAGTGAACTGCTGGCAGAGATTCTTGAAGCCACTGTCCAATCTTTGAGAACTCATGGAGAATGGGTGAAATGCGTGGTGACAAAAAATGGGAAAGGAAGACTATCATCTGTTAGCACTTCTCTATCTTTTCCATGCAGTAAGCCTTCCTTGACCTTTTTCTTATTTTGGACATTTTAAAAAAAATCCTTTTTTGTTGTCTCTGGCTTTCCTTGCCAACCTCAGCTCATTCTGTTCACAGGCTTCCTGATATTATCCCTGTAGGTGCAAGTTGTACTTGGATACCTGCTTAGTTAATTGACACACCTTTCACTTCTTGTACTTGTTCTTGCTTCTCAGTTTTTCAGAAAACATTATGCAGTCACATACTGATTTCCTTAGACATTTCTCAACTGTTCTCGTGGGAAACATTTGCAGTTGTGCCTTCAGTATCTCCCTTTGCAAACAATCCCATTATTCTTGGACCATATCAAAACACACAAAGAGCACAAAGCCACCTTATCAGTCCATTTAACAGGAGGGGATCAGTCTTAGGAGGTGCAAGAACCCATCCCATACTCACACTTCCTACACAGCAGTGGTATCTGTGTACTTGAGGTAATACAGATTAAAAAATGTATATTCAAATCTAAAATACAACACATGAGCAAAAAAGTAAGGTAGTCATCCTACCATATATAGAAGAATTTAATGGCTGGTTAATTATGATATCACTACATTTTATTGCAATAGAGTAATTTAAGCACTTTTAAAAATGCAGGGTGTACAAAGATTAAATTAAGACTGAAGTTGACTAAATATTTGGTTTTTATATAAATAGGCCATAACCACACTGTGTTGACATGTAATACTGTTATAATACAACAGTTAAACAGGTGAGTCTACAACGTAAGTTGTCTGCAGTTAAACAGGAAACAGTTGAAAAGACCATGTTAAAACAAAAACCCACTAGGAAACAGGTTGAGATTGTAAGTAGCAACAAACATATTCACTCAGCTCCTGAGTATTTCAAGTTTTACAGTACACATTAAAAATATTTCTTCCCATCAATACTATACAGCCAAACTGTTAGGTGCGTATGCATTTTGCAAATTACACTGATTGATCTATGTAATAATGGGGGTGAAAGTTGGCAAATTATCCTGCTTGAAGTTTACATCACCCACATACTAACACATCCACAACATTATCTATTTTATCCCACCTTCTGTGAAGGCAAGACTTTTTGGTTTGTTTGGAACAATTTTGAAAGGGTTTGTCAATCTGATGTTACCAATGATACTTAACTCTGGTTAAAGATGGAAAATTTATCCTAACAGTAGGTTAGAAAATCAATTGCGTCATGCTGTAAACTAGGAAGCAATATAAAGCAACAGACCTGTCCTTAGTACATAATTAAAAAAAAAAATCCAAACTCCAGTCAGCAGAGCTGGTCTACTTTCATGTTGAATATATACCACATTATACACCTTGAATGTCTTCATATGCATAGCTAGTGTAGATAATCTTCCACTGTGGCAAATGCACAAGATCCAATTCCTGACCGGGCCATCAATCCTAGACACTGCGAAGCCTGTCCCATTGCAAGGGCGAGTGGAGGTTGCTTTGGTAGATTGTGAGTCTCTGGAAAGGTTCAACAATGCACATTTGGCATGTTATATTCCAGAAAGGATAATGACTCCTAACTTAGTTTATTTTCGTTTGAAAAAAATATCAGCTCTCTAAAACTGTCCAACTCAGCAATGAACAATGTTAAACATGCCACCCAAAATGAAGTTTCAACTGCACCTGTTATTTTAATGAAATACATCAATGTATGCTTTCCATAAAATCTTCAACTTTAATAATGTCATTATTTCTTACTAGAAAAAAAAAATCTTAAATTCTGCCATTGGAGGAAGCAATAAGCACTCCTCTCGGTTGTAGGCAAAGCAAACTAAGTTAGGACAATGACATTGGTATTAATCTTAAATCACTTTATCTATTTCAGTAGCATCAATTAGCAATTATCACATTGCAGATGTATAATAAATGTCAAAACATGGTAAACATTGACATTTACTACTAATTCTTAGGAGCAAGGAGTCTTTTTGGAAATGTCACAGATGTGTGCCATTCAGCTGGTTCAGGGTATTGACAGCTGTGGCATGTTAAATGCTATTGGGCAACACTGGAACAAAGATGCCATTTTGACATTTACTGGTGAGATACCATGTTTCTATTGGTATCTCAAAGTCTTAAAAATTACCACAAATGCATTCTTCATTTTCTGACATTATACTAAAAGTAAAGTTAACATACATGCTATGAAAAAGAAAGCTGACAAGCCTTACCTAGTATTGCACTATTGAGAACTGAACACACGGGTTCTCTCTGAATGGGGTCCAGCTGGTTTCCTACTGGACTGCTCCAAGGATCTGAATATGCAAGTAAACTGAATGCATCCTGTTGAGAAACCAGGACTTAGTTTTGTCATTACCCATGTTTAGAGAATTCTACCCAGTTAAATTTATTTTCTGTACTCATTCTCCTTATTCAAAAATTGAAGTGTCATGGTAGACAAGTCAGTAAATATTTGTTAAAACAAAAATTCCAAATACCTCAGAGCCTTTGACGTCATGAAGGAAAAGTGCTTATACTGCAGGGAGTTTGTTTCATCTAGGCAAGCTCCACAATATCCTCTATATGGGGATTTTCCACTAAAGCCCAGAAAGTATGATATAACTCAGTTTTGATTTGACTGTCACCGTGGAAAAGGAAAAAAAACTGGCAAACATATTTTGGCACCATCCAGTGGAGTCACTAGGATTCGCGTCACCCGATGCAGGAGGCCTGCGTGTCACCCCATGTAGTGGGTGGGGCAACACCCCAGGTGGTGGGCATGGTGCTGTACCATCGCCCCGCCCCCACTGGTTTTTTGGCTGTACCTTTTGATATAACACAGATATTTCAATGTGGTTCGTTTCACTGCATTCTGCATGAAATTAAGCATTGATTGATATATAACATGATGGTATTATTCCTCCAGACTCTGATTTTGAAAACTTGGAGGGTCACACACACACACACCCATGTCAACTTACTAACACCTTATTGCAGCAGTGCTCATACTTTTAGCACCTGGACTCACTTTTTAGAATGACAATCTGTCCAGTACCCACTGGAAGTGATGTCATGGCCAGAAGTGACATCATCAAGCAAATAAAAATAAAAAAATTATAAATAGTTAAATTAAAATGAAAGAAATAATTAAATAAGGGGGAGCCAGTCCTGTTCCACCAAGTGAGTTTTGTCTGTAGTTTTCTCTGCCTGCAATAACCCCCCCAAAAGAATCAGTGAGATCTTTAGCCCTCCCCAGTACCCAAAGGCCTTCTATTTCAAGCACATCAATACAAAGACCCACCTGACTTTACAAGTCTGAGAGCCCAATCCTATGCCTATCTACTCAGAAGTAAGTCCCATTAGAGTCAATGGGGCTTACTCCTAGGAAAGTGGGGATAGGAGTCCAGCCTCAGAGCCCAATTCTATGCACGTCTACTCAGAAGTAAGTCCCATTAGAGTCAGTGGGGCTTACTTCCAGGAAAGAGTGGGGAGGATTGGGCTGTGAGGGAAACTGCAAGTGCAAAATAGAAAACCTTCCCCTTACCAGTTCAAGTCTCTTTGTTGGTCCTTTCTAGTGGGGGGGGGGGTGGCTGCCTTCTGGGGCTTTTGTTGCGCTCCAGTCCCATTGGATCTGGACCATTCTGGTGTCCTCACATTCCCCTTTGCCTGGCATGACCACCAGCCAAGGCACATCTGCCTACTCATGAGTAAACACTACCATGAAGCTGCTTCGCTTCCCATAGGGCTCCATACATTTGCAGCTGGGGGCGAGGGACCTCCTCCTCAGGTGTTTTTGGGGGCTGCATTCATTGGAGCAGGACTATTCTGAGTTGGAGTCCTCTCAGCCTGCCCTTTTCAACAGAGCAAGGCAAGGTCGCCTACTCGCGAGTAAATGCGGCCACATGGCTTCCTCTCCTTCCCATAGAGCTGAATACATTCGCAGCTGGGAGGGGGAACCTTCTTCTCGGGTGTTTTTTGGGGGCTGCACTCATTGGATCAGGACCATTCTGACATCCTCAGAGTCCTCTCAGCCTGCCCTTTCCCACGAACTAAGGCAAGTGCGCCTACTCGCGAGTAAACACGGCCATGTGGTTTTGCTTGCTTTCCATAGGGCTGAATAGGGACCTCCTTCTCTGGTGTTTTTTGGGGGCTGCATTTAAGGGATCGGGTACATTCAGGTGTCGTTGGATTCCTCTCCGCCTGCCCTTTCCGACGGACTATGGCAAGTATGCCTACTCACGAGTAAATATGCGATATGGCTCACTTTCACTTTCCATAGAGCTTCATGCATTTTTTCCTTCCGGTTTTTTGTTCACAACTTTTGAAGGAAAGGGGCTATCTCAACAGGGTTTTTTGCATTGTGTTCCGCTGGAAATTGCGCATTCAACGGTGTATGTCACGACACAGTGGCTCCTAACAGCGCGATTTTAGCGCGTCACTTCCCAAGGCACGTCACCCCCCAGCGCGTCACTCAGTGTGGCCCGCACCCCCCACACGCCCCTAGCAACGCCACTGGTACTATCTGCCTGCTAAATTATGGCACAACTGCATTTTAGACAAAGTATAATACTGGCAGGCCCCAGTAACTGTGGATCCAGTATCCATGGTTTCAATTAACCCTGGGATCTGGGGATGGGGGGGATGTCTTTTAAAAAGCTAAACAAAGGGAAGAAAAAAGGAAGAAATAGCTTTTCTTACTGGTGAGCAGCGAAACCTCTGTTTTCATGGCTGCAGGCAGCCTTCCAACCTGCCTGCAGCCTCTTCCTGGTTGCTTTGAGGCTGCTCTCTTCCCCCAGTGTTGCCCCAGAATGTAGCATGACCAGCAAGAGAATGCATCACACTGCATTCTGGGATGACATTGGGGGAAGAGAGCAGCCTTGGAGTGACCAGGAAGAAGCTGCAGTCAGGAGGTTGCTTGCAGCCATGAAAATGCAAAGGTTTCACTGCACACTGGTAAGTAAAGCTATTTCTGCATTTTTTTTCTTAATTTTCTTTAACTTTTTAAGGGCTTCCCTGGTAACTGCAGCAGGGACATCCCCCACGGATAACGGGGCATGCCTGTACGTGTGGCCTCTGGGAACCCAGTGCCTCTGGGAACTAAGTGCCAGGTAAGGCACAAGAGTTTAGCATCTGGGCGAGTTCAGCAGCAGGGCGAGGAGGCCAGGGCCCCAGACACTGCCCTTCCTCTTCTCTTGAGAAGAGGGCTGCTATCCAGTGTACGGTTTTTAAAAGGACCCCTAAATAAAACAACAACAACAACAACAAAAAAGCTATGCAGTCAGACAGCCAGCAGCAGAGTGGGGGCTATCCAGTGTTCTGCATTGAGTGCCACATGTATGATTATATGCCTCTGGGGCATAAGTCATGGGTGTGTCCTCGGTGCAAGGAGCTCCAGGCTCTCAGGGAACGCGTCCGCTCCCTTGAAGCCTTGGTGGCCGACCTGGAGAAGCGCAGGCAGCCAGAGGAGGACCGTGGGGAGACTTCTGGGGACGATCAGGCTTCGTCCCAACCTCAGGCGTGCAGCTCCTCGGCTGCCCGGGTGGGAAGTCTCGGGACTGGAGGACGTCATCCTGGAGAGGAGGGAAACAATCCCCTAGGGGGGACCCCTTCTCCAGGGGATGGGCCCGTATCCGAGCGCACTCGGGATACTCCTCGGCGGGAGGGGGGTCGGGGGCTTCTTGTAGTGGGGGATTCGATTATTAGAAACATAGAGAGGGGGGTTTGCGATGGATGTGAGGACCACATGGTGACTTGCCTGCCTGGTGCGAAGGTTGCGGACATCACTTCTCGTCTAGACAGGCTAGTAGACAGTGCTGGGGGAGAGGTAGCGGCTGTGGTGCATGTCGGCACCAACGATGTGGGCAAGTGTAGCTGGGAGGTCCTGGAGGCCAAATTTAGGCTTTTAGGCAGGAAGCTGAAAGCCAGGACCTCAAAGGTAGCGTTCTCTGAAGTGCTACCTGTTCCACGCGCAGGGCCAGCTAGGCAGGCAGAGATCAGGGGTCTCAATGCGTGGATGAGACGGTGGTGTAGGGAGGAGGGGTTTAGATTCGTTAGGCACTGGGGAACGTTTTGGGACAAGCGGGGCCTGTACAAGAGGGACGGGCTCCATTTGAACCAGAATGGAACCAGACTGCTGGCGCATAACATTAAAAAGGTGGCAGAGCAGCTTTTAAACTGATCCCTGGGGGAAGGCCGACAGGAGCCGAGGGGCATCCGGTTCGGGACTCCTCATCCCTATGGGATGAGGATGGGGAGGTTAGAGAACAACAAGACAAAGACAGGGTAGGAGAAGAAATTGGGAAAGGTAGGGTGATGGGATGTGATAGACGGTTTGGCACAATGAGAGGATGCGGGGACAAAGGAGCGAATAAGCAGCCCATCCTGGGGCATTCCGTGTATAAATGCTTTTATGCGAATGCCCGAAGTCTACGAGCAAAGGTGGGAGAACTGGAATGTCTGGTGACAAGGGAAAATATTGACATAGTGGGCATAACGGAAACCTGGTGGAATGCGGAGAATCAGTGGGATACCGCAATCCCGGGCTATAAACTCTACAGGAGGGACAGGCAGGGGCGTGTTGGAGGTGGGGTGGCCCTTTATGTTAAGGAAGGGATAGAATCCAGCACAGTAGAGATTGAAGGTGGGTCCGACTCCACCGTAGAATCTCTGTGGGTTAAATTACCAGGCTTGTGCAGCAATGTAATACTGGGGGTGTGCTATCGTCCTCCAGACCAGAAATCTGATGGGGACCTTGAAATGAGGAAACAGATCAGGGAGGTGACAAGGAGGGACAGGGTTGTAATCATGGGGGACTTCAATTATCCTCATATTGACTGGGTCAATTTGTGTTCTGGTCACGATAAGGAAACCGGATTTCTTGACGTGCTAAATGACTGTGGCTTAGATCAGCTAGTCAAGGAGCCCACCAGAGGACAGGTGACTCTGGATTTAATTTTGTGCGGTACGCAGGACCTGGTTAGAGATGTAAACGTTACTGAGCCATTGGGGAACAGTGATCATGCTGCGATCCGTTTTGACGTGCACGTTGGGGGAAGAATACCAGGCAAATCTCTAACAAAAACCCTTGACTTCCGACGGGCGGACTTCCCTCAAATGAGGAGGCTGGTTAGAAGGAGGTTGAAAGGGAGGGTAAAAAGAGTCCAGTCTCTCCAGAGTGCATGGAGGCTGCTTAAAACAACAGTAATAGAGGCCCAGCAGAGGTGTATACCGCAAAGAAAGAAGGGTTCCACTAAATCCAGGAGAGTGCCCGCATGGCTAACCAGCCAAGTTAGAGAGGCTGTGAAGGGCAAGGAAGCTTCCTTCCGTAAATGGAAGTCTTGCCCTAATGAAGAGAATAAAAAGGAACATAAACTGTGGCAAAAGAAATGTAAGAAGGTGATAGGGGAGGCCAAGCGAGACTATGAGGAACGCATGGCCAGCAACATTAAGGGGAATAATAAAAGCTTCTTCAAATATGTTAGAAGCAGGAAACCCGCCAGAGAAGCGGTTGGCCCTCTGGATGGTGAGGGAGGGAAAGGGGAGATAAAAGGAGACTTAGAGATGGCAGAGAAATTAAATGAGTTCTTTGCATCTGTCTTCACGGCAGAAGACCTCGGGCAGATACCGTTGCCCGAACGGCCCCTCCTGACCGAGGAGTTAAGTCAGATAGAGGTTAAAAGAGAAGATGTTTCAGACCTCATTGATAAATTAAAGATCAATAAGTCACCGGGCCCTGATGGCATACACCCAAGGGTTATTAAGGAATTGAAGAATGAAGTTGCAGATCTCTTGACTAAGGTATGCAACTTGTCCCTCAAAACAGCCACGGTACCAGAAGATTGGAGGATAGCAAATGTCACGCCTATTTTTAAAAAGGGAAAGAGGGGGGACCCGGGAAACTATAGGCCGGTCAGCCTAACATCCATACCGGGTAAGATGGTGGAATGCCTCATCAAAGATAGGATCTCAAAACACATAGACGAACAGGCCTTGCTGAGGGAGAGTCAGCATGGCTTCTGTAAGGGTAAGTCTTGCCTCACAAACCTTATAGAATTCTTTGAAAAGGTCAACAGGCATGTGGATGCGGGAGAACCCGTGGACATTATATATCTGGACTTTCAGAAGGCATTTGACACGGTCCCTCACCAAAGGCTACTGAAAAAACTCCACAGTCAGGGAATTAGAGGACAGGTCCTCTCGTGGATTGAGAACTGGTTGGAGGCCAGGAAGCAGAGAGTGGGTGTCAATGGGCAATTTTCACAATGGAGAGAGGTGAAAAGCGGTGTGCCCCAAGGATCTGTCCTGGGACCGGTGCTTTTCAACCTCTTCATAAATGACCTGGAGACAGGGTTGAGCAGTGAAGTGGCTAAGTTTGCAGACGACACCAAACTTTTCCGAGTGGTAAAGACCAGAATTGATTGTGAGGAGCTCCAGAAGGATCTCTCCAGACTGGCAGAATGGGCAGCAAAATGGCAGATGCGCTTCAATGTCAGTAAGTGTAAAGTCATGCACATTGGGGCAAAAAATCAAAACTTTAGATATAGGCTGATGGGTTCTGAGCTGTCTGTGACAGATCAGGAGAGAGATCTTGGGGTGGTGGTGGACAGGTCGATGAAAGTGTCGACCCAATGTGCGGCGGCAGTGAAGAAGGCCAATTCTATGCTTGGGATCATTAGGAAGGGTATTGAGAACAAAACGGCTAATATTATAATGCCGTTGTACAAATCGATGGTAAGGCCACACCTGGAGTATTGTGTCCAGTTCTGGTCGCCGCATCTCAAAAAAGACATAGTGGAAATGGAAAAGGTGCAAAAGAGAGCAACTAAGCTGATTACGGGGCTGGGGCACCTTCCTTATGAGGAAAGGCTACGGCGTTTGGGCCTCTTCAGCCTAGAAAAGAGACGCTTGAGGGGGGACATGATTGAGACATACAAAATTATGCAGGGGATGGACAGAGTGGATAGGGAGATGCTCTTTACACTCTCACATAATACCAGAACCAGGGGACATCCACTAAAATTGAGTGTTGGGCGGGTTAGGACAGACAAAAGAAAATATTTCTTTACTCAGCGCGTGGTCAGTCTGTGGAACTCCTTGCCACAGGATGTGGTGCTGGCGTCTAGCCTAGACGCCTTTAAAAGGGGATTGGACGAGTTTCTGGAGGAAAAATCCATTATGGGGTACAAGCCATGATGTGTATGCGCAACCTCCTGATTTTAGGAACGGGTTAAGTCAGAATGCCAGATGTAGGGGAGAGCACCAGGACGAGGTCTCTTGTTATCTGGTGTGCTCCCTGGGGCATTTGGTGGGCCGCTGTGAGATACAGGAAGCTGGACTAGATGGGCCTATGGCCTGATCCAGTGGGGCTGTTCTTATGTTCTTATGTTCTTATGTACATGATTTATTGTTTGGCTGAGGATTACATATAAAGAAATAGCTGCAGTCACAACATTGCAGTCACAAGAATAAGTCAGTCTGCTCTGTGCTTGCAGACTGCACGTGCTTGCACTACAACTTTCCCTAAATACAGATTAAACAGAACATGATGACTCAGAGGCAGTTTACATTTTCATGGCAAGATATTTTAACTTACTTTCAACATTTTCTTATTTGCTGTGTTTTTCCCACATTCTCTTCTCAATTGCTCACTCATTGCTTGCAATTCTCTGCCAAAGTGAATCATTCTTTCAATGGCTGCTTGACTACCCCCACAAAGCTGACGTCTTAACTGGTTGGAATCAACTTCTACAAGTAAGAGAAGGAATCATCATGCAATTAAAGTCAAAGGAATAATGTTAGGAACAATTAATGGTTTGACTTATTACAAATGACTTGAAATTACAAACTACTTTTCAACCTTGCTGTTTTCAAAGAAGCATGCAGTTAAAGTTAAACCATAAAATCAGTAAGAGGTAAAAGCAACAGCAGACACTATAAAACAAAATACAGTAGCAACCAAAAGCACAAAAGGCCCAATAGAATTAAAATGGTTTTACTGGTCTTCTAAAAGAGCCAAGGATGAGGATCTGATAACATCCTTGGAAGGTCCTTCCACAAAACAGGTCAATGCGGAGAATATACTAATGGATGACAATCTTACCTCTCTTAAAAGCAGAACAAGTGGCAGGACCTCATTGCTAGATCTACTTAGCACTCTAGAAAAGAATTGTTTATTGAGAGACCTTTTCTAAATGGAGGATATGCTGGTTGAGATCCAAACAACTACATACATGAAAGGTGCTTGTGTTAGCCTGCTGGATTCTCTGTCTTTTAAAAAGCTGTTTAATTCAAATACCATATTATACACTGCTTTTGAAACTTGCCTTGGATTCAGAAGCATAAAGCATGCCCATGAAGAATAGAGGGACTGTGAATCAAGAAAAATCTGTCTAAAGGTTCCTTTGGCTTCATGGCACTAATTTCACAGCTCTTTGGATCCTGACCCCTGTCTCCAATACACATGTATGGAAGGAAATGCCTCTATTTCAGCACTGGTTATAAAAAGTAGTAATATATATAAAACAGGCCAACACACATTTTGCTTCCTTAAACATTACACCAATTCCTGAGTATATTTGGGGTGCTGATTCCAAAAATGGCATCCGTTTTGCCCTATCACGTCTAGTTTTGGAGACACGGCATAGCCTCTTTAGTGAATGGTTCAAGCAGCTTCCTCATAAGGAAACCTACAGCATGGCTTCCTCATGAGAAAGCTGCTGGAACCATTCACTAATGAGGCTATACTATATCTCCAAAACTAGATGTGATAGGGCAAAACGGATGCCATTTTTGGAATCAGCACCCCAAATTCGTATCAAACCACCATAAAATTTGGGAAAAACTTTTCTGACCCTCAATTTTGTAGGCCTGTGTAATCTAATCATCAGAGTGCTAACAAAAATGGGGCAGACTCCAAAATATCTTGGTATTTTGAACTTGATACAGGCTTTTTGTTTTACATTCCAGCAGAGAACTGAGTAACAAAATGAAAATCCAGTAAAGAATTAAATACATAATCTTCATTCAAATGATGCTCATTTAATATTGAGGGAGATTTTCAATGAAAAACTTACTTTGGGAATTTTAAGTTTAAAAAGTATGTAAAACAAGTTGCCTGAAAAACCAGAAAGAAGTGTGGCTTAGTTTCATTTGGAAATCACTGCAAGTAAAACATAATTAATGAAACTATCATAACAGTTGTTAAGCAGATAAGAATTATTTCTACAGACCCATTTCTGTATCACATTCTTCCATCTCATGATCATGCTTGGAACTACCGTTTAAAAAGCCATTGGATGATGTCTCTGCAACCCCATTGGAATAGTGATCTGTTTCCATGTCTACATCATTGCTGAGAAAAGGAAAAATTTATCATTAACTGTGAAGATACATGGAACTGGCTCTCAATTTTGTAAGTTTCACCTCCTACATCCCACAACCCAACAAAATGCAATCAACTATTTCTAGTTTTCCTCAGATTCTGACCATGTAACAATGGGCACAATCCTAACCAGGTCTACTCAGTCCTATTTTGTTCAATGGGGATTACTCTCAGGAAAGTATGGTTAGGATTGCAGCCAATTATTATTTTTAAAAAATGTGTACCAAAAGCAAAAAGATCTCTTTGATTTGTAACCCACTTTTCTGTCCACCAGGGTAAGAGGGGGCTGTGGAATGCCATGCGTAAGTATCACCTGGAAAATCAGGACAGCAATATCTAGCATTTTCATCTAGTTAAAGACCAGAGCATGTATGAAAGTCAAAAACAGATGAATGTCAAAGCATAAGCTTTCTTCCAAGTCTTATTTAGCAAGCAAATGTATTTTGGCCAGTGAAAAATGCCAATAACTAACATGCAAATGCATGCAAAATCTTAATAGACAGAAATAAAAGAAAAATAAACCTAAGAAGCTTGATGAACATCGAGGAAGGTTGAATGAAATTGAATGAAAGAGAAAAGCAGGTGGACGAAATCTGAAATGTGGTTATGGGTGAAAGTCATTGCTGTACAATATTATGCTACAAAGACAGCAAACAAAGTTGGGCAAAGAACAAGCTAGCATCTGATTCAATTGAATATGCTCACCTGGAGTAGCTATTAATCTGCTGTGATCTTGTTACATTTATATTATTGAGTTCTGGTACATTCAGACTCGTAGACTGGTGTTTACTGTGACAATACGACTGATGTGCTTTGTTTGATATCACCCCATTACTGCAACTACTTTCAAAACCTAAAATGAAAACAATTGCAAGTTTAAAAACAAAACAAAAAAAGCATCAGTGCTTGAACTAACAGAATACATGCTTTGTTGAATACACACAGCTAGCATTTTTGGTGAAGTTATGTAGATAGCAGACTAATCTCAAACAATTTGGAATCAGTCTCAGGATACCTGATGGGCAGGCACAGCTGGAAGGCAGGCTCTCATAATCAGCCTCCCTCCTTTCCACTAAACACTAGCATGGATAATCTCTCCATTATTTGCTCTATGGTAACCCAGATAGCTTGGGAGGGATAGAAAGAGAGACTGCCTTCTGTTTGCTAAATAGTCACTGTGAGGAATGGAACCCTCTCACATGCTCCTTATTTACTTCTCAAACTGAGGGCAATGGCAACAGGTGCAGTGACTAGTGAGTGCCGAGCTCCCTCCCCCATAGTTTGGGATATGCAAGCTTTCTGAAAATTTTTAAGAGTGTCAACCTGCTGCATTAAAAGCCAAACTATACATTATGCTGAATGTGTATGGTTGTCCAGTGTTTTTGTTTGAAATAGCATGCCAAGGAAACCATGAAACATGACCAATAGATGACAGACTAATATTTTGTTCCTGCACCAGTTTCAATCCCAATTGTGGATGCCCCCAGTACCATTTTTATTGTGGGGGGGGGTGCTCTATATAAAAATCACACACAGGGATCAGCTGCAGCTAGGATCGAAACCACAGTGGGGCAAACTACTAAAGCATTGCTATCAGCAGCTACAATTTCACCACATTTCGCACTCCCCTCTGACACATTTGTAAGAGACACAACACACATACCAAACACACAATGCATTTAGTATAGCTTGCACTTTGGCCTTAAGTCAGTTGTTATTGGCTTGAATCCCAACTTCTGTTCTGTAGACAGATCAGAGTTCTGCTCATGACACAGGGCTCTCCTGCCTTCCCCTTTCCTCTACAGCAGTAATTTTCAACCTTTTTTGTCTCACAGTATACTGACAAAGTACTAAAATTGTCAAGGCACACCATCGGTTTTTTGACAATTGACAAGGCACACTACCCTGCCATTGGGGGGCTCACATCTCCCAATGACCCTACTAATAAATGACCCTCCCCCAAACACCCGCGGCACACCTGCAAACAATTTGCAGCACACCAGTGTGCCACAGCACAGTGGTTGAAAATGGCTGCTCTACAGTCTCCTGCACCCTGCAAAACAAAATCTGCTTTGGTGGACCTTCTGGAACAGAATCGTATTGGCATAGGACATCACAGCAGAAAGGGAAAATAACTGCAGATCATGGAGACCCTCTCCCTTGCAGGATCAAAAGTATCTTACTCAACACCTCTGTTGGATCTAAGCCATCCAAAAACAAAGTGGCAACAAAATGTGAACGCCACGCATACAGCTTTCTTAACAGATGCCCTAACATAAATGGAACAGCACTGTACAGACTGTTTACATGACTAATCTCACTGCTAGTAACTAAGTAGTACAGAAGAACAGATAATCCCCAAGTAGTTATGGCCAAGGAAGGGCGAAAAGCGAGCTATCCATTATACGTTGCAGAAAACCATCACAATCTTTTATGCACTAATAATGGTAAGAGTAAAAAGAACTCTGACGACTCAGAAATGAACAACCTCAGTATAAATACAATCATCTGGCACCTTCAACTCACCAGAACAATGTGTGCTACTTCCTTTGCCTGTTGCTAGACTGTGAATATTCATTCCATGGCTGGGGCTCATACTGGGACTACTAAATGAACGGGGACTAACAGGATAACTATCTTGAGATTTTGGACTGTGACCTCCTAGACATCGTACTTCACTGTCTGTACCATTGACCATTTCTATGAACTGGCGTACCCTAGGAAACAAGAAGGAAGAATTAGCTTATGGAACCGAGATACCAGTTTCAGACTAAGTACAATTGCCCTTCATCATATGTATGATTTGACTTGCACAAATTCAAATATACATGCTCCCCCTCAAAAACAGAGAAAAACAACAGTTTAAATACTGCAGGTGATTCAGCCCACCACTGTTTATGCCCCAGACCAAGCCTGAAATCACAAAGTTCTCGGCTCCTATACTTTGCTTTTAGTTCTTAAAGAGATGTTAAGTATGTTGGATTTAAGAGAGTTTCAATTACAGCATATATGCTATTTTGACTTAAGCCCAACTTTGGAATATTACCCTCAGGTAAGATGTGGGCTGATGGTACTAACTGAAATGCAACTACCTGATAACTGTACAGCATCTGCTTCATCTTCCAGAGAAGTGAGCAGAACACTGAAGGTGGCCAAAAAGTTTTGGGCCTGCCAATTTCACCTTTAAGAGAAATAACATACACACACCAGAAATTTTTTTTTTTTTAATATGAGACATGGAAGGGAAGGATCTCTTGCAAATTAGCATAAGTCTATTTGTGTACTTAGTTTCAAATTAAATATGTATAGGTGCAGAGAAAGAAAATTGGAACGTTTCCTTTCTTTGGTTAAGAGCTGGAACGGAAACAGTATCAGTATTTCTGTGGTTTTGGTGGGCAATAGACATGCAGCGTCCCAAGCACAAAATCTTACTGGAAACTTCACAGATACCAGGTTTAGGCAGATATGCGTTTTCACCTGCTAAAAAAATTCACCAACGGTGAACTTAGCTAAAAAAATTTGCCAACAGACATTCACAAGGCCAAGGAACTTAATAGATACATGCATAAGGAAACTCATGCAAGGGTAATTCCCTGGCCCATTCTCCTACTACAATTTCACATCTCCCAGCAACTGTTACCCTGCGCATGCCTGATCTCGTCTGATCTCGGAAGCTAAGCAGGGTCAGGCCTGGTTAGTACTTGGATGGGAGACCGGCTAGGAATACCGGGTGCTGTAGGCTTATACCATAGTCTTTCGAGACTGAAGGTTGCCAACCAGGAAAGTCAGGGAAAACCTTCGGAACAACATAAAATGCAGTATGCAGAAGGTCAACACGAAGGGGAAATTTTGGTAAAACTGGGAAGGATTCTGACTTGCTCAAGCAAAAAAGCCCTCTGCAGGTGCTTTAGGATCTAAAAACCATATGGTGCAATTCACTGCACAAGCATACCCATGAAGACTCCTGGTTTTCCTACATAATCAACTATGTATTTCTTACTGTACTATGGAAGTTCTAACAAGGCACACACAGAGAGTTTAGACAGTTATTTATTAAACAACAACAGTATTTATATACCGCTTTTCAACAAAAAGTTCACAAAGCGGTTTACAGAGAAAATCAAATATCTAATGGCTCCCTGTCCCAAAAGGGCTCACAATCTAAAAAGACATCTAAGCATCTCATTTACTTAAAAATACTTACTTCAAAGCAAATAAAAGGTTAGGATTTCTTTCTAGTAAAGTTGGATACAACTGTTGTGTCGTTTCAATGGCTTCTCCCATTCTTCCTGCTAAAACCAGTTTTTGAATTCCTGTTCACAAAAATAAACCAGTTTGAACACTGTACTTTTCAGGACACAATCCTGCCAAATTTAACCACTTCCCAACTTCCACTAATATTTAAATATTTCCCATTGGAATCATTAGTACTTAGAAGTGCTTAATTTTTACTGAATTATGCCTTTAAATTTTAATCACCTATTAATAAAACAAAACACAAAAACAAATGGGTGCTATTTACTGGAAATATTAGCATCAAGTAGTGCACAACTACACAAAACAGCAACTTCTCATCTGATGTACAGACTGTCTAGTTAATCATTATATTAATTAATCTTTATATTCTGAATTAGGAAGATCTAGCAGGCAACCCACACTTTTAAAACCAAATACACATTAAAACAACAAGCAAAGCAAAAAAAATAAATAACAAAAACAAATAATTTAAAAACTAACAGAAGCAGCAAGGCAAAGAAATCTCTTCAGATAGTTTTGCCTATCAGAGGCAAACCACAGGAAACTTTCTGTAACTCCAAATTTAAAGTAGAGCTCTAATTCAAAGACAAGCTACACATGACATTAAATGCATCAACATGTACTTACAAGCTTAAGTTCACTTGAAAGTAGCAACAGTTCAAGACTGCAATCTGAACTGGGACAGCAGCAGGGCAACACAGTGCTGAGGCGATTTTCAATGAGAAACGAACACATGGGAAGGATTACCTAACCCTATGATGGCTGATTTTCCTTTTTCCTCTCTTTTTCCCATATAAAGTTTCACTGTAACACTTTGAAGTCAGTGTCATAGTACAAAGTCTGTAGGGCCATGCAGACAGGTCACTTTGAGGGGTGGTCGGGGTAAATGGTTCCTAGCCAGCCCATCTGCTGGAATTAGCATGCGCCCAGCCTCTGGGCTCTCCAGCCTACCTGGCTGGGTCCAGAGGGCAGGGGGAAATGCCTAGATGATTATAAAACATCTAATCCAGGGGTGTCAAACTCATTTCATACAGCTGGCCGGATATCATTCATGATGCCTGCTGAGGGCCGGAAGTGATGATGTCATTTGGCAGGAAGTGATGTCATTAAACAGGTCAAAACCAGAAATAATCACACTGTTCTTGTGTAGAAACTCATTAACTGCAATTGAAAATATACAAATCTTGATCATATTTCAAGATATGGGGGAGCCCAATTATCATGCAGGCCACCCTTTCAGCAGTGAAACCTCAGCATTGCTCAGCAGCCGAGAGCCTGAGGGTCAGATAAAAAGCTTCTGTGGGCCGCATCCGGCCTCCGGTCCTTATGTTTGAAACCCCTGATCTAATCAGACAGTGCAATGACGTAAGTGAACCAAGGTTACCTAAGGTCAAGCCCAAGACTGGTTGTGCATATTTCGGTTTGGCTCTCTCTGAGTGAATTTGTCTGTGGACAATTTCTACCTGCTCTCATAGGTTTGGAAAGGTGCAATGGTGTCTGAAAAGTTGAAGCTCCAAATAAGCATAGTGAAGGCTAGCAAAATATACAGGATTTTCTGTTTCTCTGGGGTTTGCCTGCAAAATGCTTATGTGTATCTTTCACTAAGAATCTGTGGCTATGCACACTTACCTGGGAGTAAGCCTCATATAACGGAGCTTGCTTCTGAATATACGTACATGCATAGGATTGGGCTGTGCTGTACCCAAGTCATTTTTGTAAGCCTGCTTGTTCTTTTCTTCCCACTTTTGTACTATTCTACCTCATCACTCTTCATTTTTAATGAAGAAACGTTTAATGAAAAAAACTCTTATATTTTAACTCTTCACCTACCTATTTTTGGCAGAACTCAGAACTTCATCCAAGTCCCGCTCAACCACCAACTACACACTACATCATGTCTGAGGTATTTCCCACATAACTGAGGAGGTTTTTGAGTGCAGTCTCCCTTTGCCAGTATTGTCATTGTGGTGGCAGTGCAGTCTACCACTTTGGCCCTGACCAAAGGGGCAGATTGGGAGGAAGAAGAGGGTGCACTGTACCAGGGACCCCCCATCATAACACCTCCCATGGCCATGCTTCAGTCACCATCCAAACTGCAGCCCAACACAGCTACTTATGAGTAAACATAAGCCTGTGACTACATGCCAACCTATTTAAGCATCATGTGTAGTTTAGTCCTAAGACAAAGACTAATAAAACAGTAGGACTGTCGCCTTCAATCAATTTACTGAAACAATTTCATCAACTACAGCTATGAAGAATTGAGGTCCAAGGCTCCCTGGAGAGGAATAAGGTTTAAGAAAAGAACTGTTTCTTGCTTATGCTATTTTGTTTTTGCCATGCTAAGAGGGAATGAAAAAGAACATATTAAAGGTGAACATGGGAGCTATTGTCTTCCAAATTGCAAGTTGTATTATATGTTCATCATTACCTCAAAAACACAGTTTTGCTGAAGGTTTTAGTAAGCAATCTCATTTAAAAGCTTATCAAGGTACATTACCAAATAATGGTTTTGTCAGTTGATATCCCTGCTAAATGCAGTATAAAGGTAAACATTTTTCTTTGTACATTATAGACCATCTACAGTAAAACAACTAATAATAACAGCTACTCTTAAGATTTACAACATAATGAATAAGACTCTGTGGTAGCATTTCATAGTTCAGATTACAGGAAGCATTTTTATATTTGAACACTTAAATTTATATTGAAAGAATGTATGTAGGCTTACTTTGTCTATTTTTAATAGAAGCTAGTTCTTCTAATACAGTCTGATCTGTAGATCTAGCAAAGGCTTCTGCTGTTGCACAATACCCATGATGTACCAAATAAGATGAAACCATTCTGTTAAAAAGTCAAAACACATGCAAGTAAATACACAGCATGCAGGCAACTTGTCAAAAAACTCTGTTAAGCTGAACCAACAGCTTCTGTACAAAGTCACTATGTGTATGTACGTCATGAACTGAAATTAAAACATTATCCTTATGTTTTAAATACATATGTTTCTTTGTCTCTCTTTACTGGGAGACTAAAGAGACAAAATGGGTAGAACACAAGCAGGAAGAGAACAACTTGTCCCTCCTTGCTAACCACTCATCCAAATCTGCTTTTAGGTCATCAGTATAAATTCACATATCCAATCCTCCAGGCCCAATCCATCAGGACTGCAGCGCTAGTCTCGGCATGTGGCCCTGGCAATGGCCGTCGTAAAAGCACTTTCGGTGGCCAGGAGAAGGTAGGCACTGGGCCTCTTCACTGGCCACAGAGGTCCTGGGAACAGTCAGTGTTGAGTTTGCCAGAAAGCGATGTGGAGGGAGGTGTTCTGGGGTGGGGAGAGAGCGGGGAGGGAGCAAAACTTGGTTGGGGAGGGTGGCGCACAGTGGTGGCAGAGACTGCTGCCAGGTCCCATCTCCTTTCTGGGGCCTGAAAGACCTTGGTTCAGTGTCAGTGATTTCACTGGTACCGATCCGAGCATAATGGTTGCTGGGCTTGACATAGGGTAAGGGAAAAAATGTTCTCTCACCTAAAGGAGACCTCCAGTTGCCTCTCTGTCTGCATATGATATAGTGACAGCCATTTCAGCACCACTATATTGCAGCATGGGCAGTCCAGTTAAGATTGGGCTGCCAGCTGCAAAGCGGCCAAAGTGCAACGTGAATTTGCAATTTTTCCCCTGCCAGAGTAACCATGCATAGTTATCCCAACCTTTCTCATTCATGTAGATTCTACACTGTAGAAATAGAGTCAGATTGGAACACAGTCCATTATGTTTCCAGCGTCTGAGCCTATGAAATTGCAAAGTATCTTAACAATCCAAATACAAATTACTGACAGTGCATGGGCGCATACACACATACACAAGGATTAATGCTAATATTCTAGGTATTCTCCTTTCTCCAGTATTTTAATTCTGAAGTGTTTCTTTCTGAAATCTGAACAAGTAAATGATACAAATAAAGTCAGAACTCAATCACTGAGAGTTAACAAAAATTATTTCTTGCTCTCAAACAAATCTGTTATAAATATGAAACAATGTGCAAATCATCATTCTAACATTACTTAGGGCCCGATCCTGAAAAGTGCGCATCGGCTCACTGCCAGCACATACTGCAGCAAACATGATGTAATGCATGTTTGCAAACCCTTACCACAGGCCCAGCACCAGAGCTAGCCCAGCATGAGCCCGTGCTAGGCCAACACCAGTGCTGGGCCCATGTTCCACCACCCAGAGGTTGCCTGGACCTCTTGGGAGGAAGAGAAGCGAGTGAGATTGTGGGGAGGAAGCGAGGGGGGGGGAGGTTGCGGGAAAAGGCATGGTGGGGGAGGGAGTGGGGCGGGATATTGGGTCGCATGGTCCAACACAGGACTCATTTTTTCAGCACTGGCTCAAGAGCTGCTGCAGAATTGAGTAGCCCCATTGCAGGGCTACTTCCCTTTTTCAGTCCCCTTTTCCTGAGGAGCAGCTGCGGGCTGTCCAGTTGCAGCTGGATGCCACAGTAGCCATTTTGGTCCCATGGCAGCCCTGCTCTCCAGGCAGCTTAGGACTGGCCTATTATAAAGGCATGCCCCCATACCCACGGAGGATCCGTTCCATGGACCCCACACAGATGCGAAAACTGTGGATATGTGGAACCCAGTCTCCACACACCCCCATGAGTCCATTAGCATTATCTAAATGCTTACCCCAGCAAAAATGTTCTTCCTCTACAGCTAAGGTATTCAACCTGTGCGTCCGGGCTCCCTAGGGAGGCGTGGCTACCCCCGGGGCTTCGTGAGGCATCTTGGGGAGAGAGAGGTGGCCACAGCTGCATAGCTCAGCTGTACTGCTGTCTCCCTACTTGCTGCTTTTCTGCGGCTGTGAACGAGGTGGGTGGGGCAGTGTGAGGTGGGCTGGGTGTGTGAAACATGGTGGGGGGAGCTGGTGGAGCCTCCCACTAAACCGAGAGAAGGCTGGCTGGGCAGTGGCAGAGCTGCTGCATCTCATCAGTTCAGTGGCGCTCCTGGCAGGCTTCAAACTTCAAGGGAAGCCTGACCTAGAGAAAGATCCAGCAGTAAGTACAGGCAACACAGCACTTTCCTCCGCTTGGGAAGGAGGGAGCCCAGGCTGCTCTTAGTGGGAGGGGGTTGTCCAAATGCCCCAACCTGCATTCCTCCGTCCTGTCTGGGGGGAATAGGGGTGGCATCTGCATGTTGGGGTGTATGTGTGTGAGCATGCCCCCATCTACTTTGGGGGTGAGTTGTAATCTTGCTCTGTGTGGCTGCAATTCTATCCACACTTTCCTGGGAGTAAGCCCCATTGACTCAAATGGGACTTACTTCTGAGTAGACCTATATAGGCTTGGGGTGAGTCAGCTTAACTAAGCACCTTTCTCTTTTTCCTCCCCCTTCGAAAAAGAAAAAAAAGCCGCTCTTGATCAGTCAAACTTTGTCTCCAAAAATTGATGAAAAAGTAAAAATACTCATTCCTTTTCAGCTATCCCCCTTTTTCCTCCTGCCTCCTTTGGGGGGGGGGTACTTCCCATGTTGGCTGCTATTATAAGACAAAAGGCACAATCCTAGCTAGATCTACTCAGAAGTAAGTTCTATTATGTTCAATGGAACTTACTCTCGGGAAAGTGAAGACTGCAGCCATTCTCTGGTCTCAGTTTGCAATTAGCAGATACACACAAAACAAAGTCTTCCCCTCCCCCAGCAAATTCATCACTTCTCTCTCTCTCTCCCCCCTTTCCAAAACCTTCCAGGTGTGCTGCTAACAAACTCAGGGCACAATCCTAACCAGGTCTACTCAGAAGTAAGTCCTATTTTGTTCACTGGGGCTTACTCTCAGGTAAGTGTGGTTAGGATTGCAGCCTCAGAGTGCTGGCAGCTGTTTTTTTGTTTCTAGTGTATAATTATAACACCTTCACCCCCATTTTGGGGGTAACTGAGGTGAGGTGTTGTAATGGGGATCCGTGGCCAATGGCCACAAGGATCAGGAGAGCCATGGGCCGGAAAAGTTCAAGAACCACTGCTCTACAGGGTTGTTATAAGCATAGAAGTTTATGTGAAAGAGGAAGTTAATCACTTCCTGTTAACATTGATTGAGTCTTTTCAAGTGTCTAGGTTACCATGAGGCATCCTGCGCATTGCTATAAGCTTGTATGCTTACAGTGACCCTGTAAAGCAGTGGTTCCCAAACTTATCCAACTGGCAGCTCCCTTGACCTACTATTGACGCTACTACTATTGACCTACTACTATTGGCGCTATTGACGCTACTACTATTGACCTACTACTTGATGCTCCCTATTACGGCTACAATCCTATACACTGTATTGGATACATATGTATCCTATACATCGCAATTTAAGCAAGCATTAACACAGAATCTTCAACTCTCTCAAATTTGAGTAGCAATTTAAGCAGGCATTCATTTATTAAAATCTTCAAATTCTTACTTTTGGATCATTGTCTGCCATTCTCCTTCCCGATCTCCTATTGGAAATCTATCAATCTGAGCCTGAATTTTGGTTCTCCATTCTCGCATATAATCTTCAATATCAAACACAAATGGATGCTGCCCAAAATTAGCATCCACAACTTCTCCTGGTGTTTGAAGTCCTACTGTAGGGTAAAGGTTTGGCTGCAAGAGAATATTGCAATTAATACTTTTTTTCTCAAAATAGATATATTGATTTTAGATCAGTATTCCAACAATTATTGAAGGTAAAAAAGCATTTCTACAAGCGCCACTGCTACAAAATCAAATTGAAGTGCCAAAAAAGGTACCAGCTCTCAGACTGTTTAAGAGACTTCTATTTACTTATAAGAAATAGAGCTCAATCTTATCCAACTTTCCTGAACTGATGCAGCCTGATGCAGAAGCCTCCTCAAGGTAAGGGAATTCGAAGATGCATTGTGGTTGCATTAGTGTTAGAAAGTTGGATAGGATTGGGCCCAAAGTTGCCTGCCACTTCTACATCAAATCTCAGTGGTAAATGATTTTTTCCCATGTTTGCAAAGGTAAGAAGATAGTAGAAGATAAAAGTGTTTTGCTGCTATTCTTGATGTAGGGCTATATTTTTGTGTTTTATTGTTATTCTAACCTTTTACAAATCGCTTTAAGTTTCCCACTGGAAAAAAATACATACATTTTAAAAATATACAAACAATATTGCTCAGTATTTTTGCTTGGGGAAGACCACATACCTTATACAAATAGGGTCCTAGGCCCAGTCCCTGGCACCCCATATCAAAATAGACACTGCTGGGCTAGATAAACATATGGCCTGCATCTGCATAAGGCCGTTTCATGTGTTTGTTCAAAGATCAGACCTCCCCAAGGATTCCAATTTATACCACTATATTACTGACTAACATTCTAGGATATTTTTAGTTTTTACCTCTCTCTCTTCATAATTTTCTAATGGCACATGACAGATAATTCAGTATTTCTCAAATCAATCACACTAGAATCAAAAACCAACACATCCTAAGAACCAAGTGGAACTGCCACACTTCCAGGTTCTTCAAACACGTTATCTAAATATTTGCTGAAACATCAAAAGTTAGAAATGCCAAGCAAGCACTGCAGTAGTAAATATGAGATGAGCAGTTTCCTAACACTCTTGTCAAAATGGTAAAATTCATAAAACCTCCAACATTAAATCCAGAAAAAAACAATGTTTCCATTCCCAAGTAACTGTAATTTTAAAACTACTAGTTTGCTAGTGTTGTTGTAATTTTAAAAGAAAATGAAAATATCTAAAAAGACACATTAAACAAGGAAGAAAAAATATATTTTAACACAAATGTTATTTTTTTTACAGCAATATAGGGTAAAAATTTTCTGCATAAAATTTTCACTGTCTAAAAGTACTACTCTCTTATGAAGGCCAATGGGAACACAAGGGGCATCTCAGGAACAAGTGTGGTAGCCCCTGTTGATGAACTGGCAGCCAGCTCTACCCCTTTCAGGTTCAGCATTTGTCTGCAGTGGTGCTCATCACACATTTACTCTTCATGGAGAGGAAATACTAGCACAAAGCCAAGGCAAAGGGGATGCTTCTACCTAACAATTTTCTAAGAATACCGTAAAGATTCTAAACATTCCACCGAAAGTGGCTTCTGTATAGAAGGAAGACTTGGGCTCAGATCAAGACAAAAAAAGAGCAACAGAACAACAAATCAAGGCACAGTTAAGTTTGTTTCTGTTTCTCAAAATCTCTTGCATCTGGAGAATCAATCATAAGCCCAGCTAGTGAAAAAGATGAAGTTTGATTTGCTCACAGCAGTTTTTCTCAAACTGTGGTCAGGACCCACTATGTGGGTCGTGAGCCAATTTTAGGTGGGTCCCATTCATTTCAATATTTTATTTTTAATCAAACTTGATGCTACCATGGTACGTGACTGCATTTGGGGAAATGTTACAGACCTGTACTTTTAACAAGCTACTATGTATATTCTTTTATCAAAGATAGTAAATGGGACTTAATCCTGGTTAAGTGTGGGTAGGATTGTAGCCTAGGATTGTCAAAAATTTTCCTGCCTGATGATGTCACTTCCGCTTATGACTTCACTTCCAGTGGGTCCTGACAGATTCTCATTTTAAAAGTGGGTCCTGGTGCTAAATGTGTGAGAACCACTGGCTCACACACTTGTCAGGAGAACCATCAATCAAAAAGAATGAGGTTTAAGCAATTCTTAATTGGTTTCTGCCTCAATCTGAACTAGAACAAGCAGTGCAAATGCTTCTACAAAGTGATAGTGAAACATAAGGTGATATGCTTCTACATAAGGTGAAATGCTTCTACAAAGTGATAGTAAAACAATGCCCTCACAGTGAGAACAAAATTCTGCTGAAGTAGTGAATGAACAAAGTGGCATAACATGCACAGCTCTTTGGTTGTGCTAAAATTAGTATCTCAGCCACCATTTTCAGAGCCTTCATATTTTATTAATATTTAATCAAGTAGAGGAAATCACATTAATACATTTAGACAAGAATTACAAACAATTTCCACATAAACTTTTTTGTTCTTATTCAAATATTTAAACTATGTTCAAATATGTGTAACTGAATTTTTTTCTTAATCAATACTTCAGTTCGAGTGCTTGTAGTTACCAGGAAAACTTTTGAGATACATGTTATAAAATTACCACAGCACAGGGCACTTTGTTTTTTATGTTTACTAAATGCAGCCAAACAAACATGCCAAATCTATTTAGACACAGGGAAATTTTCCAGGTAACCTACATCAGCAGATTTTTTAATGAATGCATTTATCTTACCGGTAAATCCGTGAAAGCAATACCTGTAATCAAAAAACATGAATTAAAAATAGCACCATAAAAGATATTTTAATAATCAATACAAATCAAAATGCTCTTGTAGTCAAATTCTGGGGCCTGACATATGTTAGCATACTGTTGTCTAATGTATCTATTTTAAATCAAAAGCAAGAGGTTACAAGATTTCAACAGAAAATACTCAAAATTACACATGTTATTTCTAAAGAAGTTACACCGGCAGAGTATGCAGAAGCCATCTCAAACACTGGAACCAGAGAATTCTGAGCGCCAACAAAAAATGTGTAAGAGAGAAGGCCACTGAAGACAGACGAGCAGAATTGCGTGTTATTTATCACTTGTAGTGATAAAACCATCAAGTAAAACCACCACTTAAACAGCTTGAGGAAAATGGTTTCCACAAAAATTAATCCCAGTCCTCCAAGAACTTCTGAAAAGGAGCCCCAGCATAAGAATCTGAGCATCTTCCCATATCTGATGTAATCTGTAGTAGTTATTGAACTTTTGACCTCTTATCTCTTCTTTAATGTTTCCTGACACAGAAAAGCATTTGGTATGGCCAAAATTACAAGTATGAGTGTTAACTTATACTAGAAGTGCAATCACAGTTTCATCAGATGTCTTCACAAAAGTCAACCATTGTTAGCAAGTCTTTTTCATACCTAAACTATGTCCATTCTTTGTATAGAAGCAGGTATTGTTGATGAGATTTACGCAACAACCAATGACATCACCAGTTGTAAATGTTGGGCCATAGGGCTGCCCAGTTCCAGAGGAACAAAATGAATGTCCATCATCTCCATGGTAACCATATGAATGTTTATCCCAACCTAAAGCAAACACACAATATTATTCAGAATTTTACTACATCATTATCAGACACACACAATAGCCTGAACTAAGGGCCCAATCCTGTCCAGTTTTACAGCACAGATGCAGCTGCAGTGTAGCCCCAAAGTAAGGGAACAAACATTCCCTACCTTGAGGAGGTTTCTATAACTGCCCCCAACTCTTCACTCCAGAACACAGCACAGGCCCCACTGGCACAGCTGCATCAGCTCTGGGAAGTTGGATAGGAGCAGGGCCTAAGAAAGGTTAAGCCATCTGCAGAAGCCACAAGATGTAAATGATCAGTAAATACTGATCAGTAAATGCTGATCAGTAAAGAAAACACAGTTTTTTCCAGGGAGGGAGGGAGATGATAGAATGTTGGGACAAAATTGAGGCCTATGCACCATTTCTTTGTCTTTCTTCCAAGCAGGAACTCAAAGCGGCATGAAATTACCAGGTAGTCTTCCATCTTTCCACTGATGAGACCAAGACCTGCTTAATCTCATCAAGGTCACTATTTCTTTTGAGAAAAAAGACAATTCTAAACTTAAGATGAAATATTGTGTATAATACTTAGCATATAAATATACCCATATAGTTTTATAAAATAGAAAAGTGCCTTAATTTTATTTAAATAAATTGTGAATATACCCTGTGTTAGAGATGAAGCTGTAAGTGGCAAACAGAGGTGTGCCCCCATATCTGCAGGAAGTTACATTCCAGAACCCCCTGTGGAAAGCTGAATCCATGGATATGGGTGAACACCCATCCCCATGGTCTGGGGGCCACCCCCCCCCAGAGGTGAGGGGAACTCTACTCCCTTTGCTTCTGGAGGGGCTTCTGAGCTCAGAAGAACTCAGTAGAGCTCAAGGACATCCATCCCCAGCCTCTGCTGGGCTCAGACTGAGCTTTAGAGCTCAAAACATCAGGAAAACATCTCTGTGAAACCAGAAGTCACATTTTTAATGCCGTGTAAGGCATTAAAAACATCACTTCCAGTTTCTCCATGAAACCAGAAATCATATGTTTTAAGCTCAGTCTGAGCCCAGCAGAGGCCAGGGAACAGACGTCTTTGGCCTCAGCTGAGCGCAGAAGCCTCTGGAGGGAGCACGGGTGGGGTGGCAGTGGACCCAATCTGTCAATAACTGAATCCACAGATATGGGATCATGGATATGGGGCCCCCTGTACTCTAAAGGTTCCTGGCATAGCATAATTTGTGCCCAGTCATGTTTTGTTGTTTCTGCCGCAGCAGACTTAAAAATGCTATGAGGGTACACTCCAAGTTCTGAATGAATTACAGTACTGGTTGAGCCTTATTATTCATTCTGTTCCAAGCACTCATGTGGATGGCAAAAAACGCACTATAGCAAATCCATTTAAAAAACAAAATTTCTTTGCTCTGGTGATTTAAAAACAGCCTGGCTGACCTTTGTGATGTAAGGTAAGAGTCATTAAGAAGACAATCCATCAATCAGTCCTCTGCTTCACTCAGTCTCTCCCTTCACCAATGCAAAGTGATCACCTTTCTTTCACCTGCTCAGGGGGAAAAGAAGGGTCCACTGGAGAGAGAAGGACTGATGGATTGTCAGCCAGCTGCCCCCCCCCCCATTAAGGAGGCTATTGTTAAAGGACTGTTCAGTTTTTCAAACTGATTTTCAAGGGGTGCATTTTTCCCCTTCTCCAGGGATCAGCACATTCCATCTCATTTACAGTGGCCATTCGTGTTGAGTCTAATCCATGTATAAAAAAATATGTGTATAACAAGGCTGGACCTGTGTGTTTAAATTCAGTGGTATGAACATTAAGTGAATATAGCAGGACTTAGGGACAAAAAGTGAGAGATACTTGTAGGTTGTAACCCTATTTCTGTTACAGTTAAATTTTTGTAAATATAAGCAGAACTTCTGCACAGATGCAGAGGCTTCCATGTTCCCCGTTTCATACTACAGGATCCTCCCACCTCCAAAAAATCACTCATGAAACTTTAGAGGAGGTTTTGATGCACTGTGAGAAGCTGCAATCTGAATAGCAAACCATGCAAATTTCAGTGTATACGCTGCTCTCAATATCTCAGAGACTACGCAGTCTGCATGATGACACAAATATTATTCTCCAGAAGAACTGTTCTGCTGCTTTCATCTTGAAATATCTAAAAAATGGTTAGCATATTACAGAAACAAGTAATTTTCTGAAAACCAAAATAATTATTTCCATCATACCTGGTAGTCTGTTCATGTTCACACCTTGAGCAGAGAGCCCAATTCCCATGTAACTGTAAAATTGAAAAACAAACACCATTTATCTTTTGTGTTTCATGAATCATCACTTAAAACAAAGCAAAATAATCATAATCATAAAAATGATTAGTTGCTATTCGAGACACATAGGCTGACACACTGACTACGTAATGAGCTCCTAGCACAGATACTATATACAGACTGAGTATACAGGTTGGTTAGGAAGTTGAAAGCCAGGACCCAAAAGGTAGCGTTCTCGGAAGTGCTACCTGTTCCACACACAGGGCCAGCTAGGCAAACGGAGATCAGGGGTCTCAATGCATGGATGAGACGGTTGTGTAAGGAGGAGGGGTTTAGATTCCTTAGGCACTGGGGAACTTTTGGGACAAGTGGGGCCTGTACAAGAGGGATGGGCTTCACTTGAACCAGAATGGAATCAGACTGCTGGTGCATAGCATTAAAAAGGTGGCAGAGCAGCTTTTAAACTGACCCCTGGGGGAAAGCAGCCAGGAGCCGAGGGGCATCCAGTTCGGGATTCCTTAGTACTCTGGGACGAGGAAGGAGAAGTTAGAGAACAACAAGGTAAAGACAGAGTAGGAGAAGAAATTGGGAGTGGTAGCATGTTGGGATGCGATAGACGGTTTAGCACAATGAGAGATTGCAGGGATAAAGGAGCCTGGTGGAATGTGGAGAATCAGTGGGAAACTGCAATCCTGGGCTATAAACTCTACAGGAGGGACAGGGAAGGACGTGTTGGAGGTGGGGGTGGCCATTTATGTTAAGGAAGGGATAGAATCCAGCAAAGTAGAGATTGAAGGTGGGTCCGACTCCGCTACAGAATCTCTGTGGGTTAAATTACCAGGCCTGAGGAGCGATGTAATACTGTGGGCATACTACCGTCCTCCAGACCATAAACTGGAAGGAGACCTTGAAATGAGGAAAAAGATCAGGGAGATGTCAAGGAGGGACAGGGTTGCAATCATGGGGGACTTCAATTCACCTTATGTCGACTGGGTCAATTTGTGTTCTGGTCATGAAAGAGAGACCGGATTCCTTGACATGCTAAATGACTGTGCCTTAGAGCAGCTAGTCACAGAGCCCACCAGAGGACAGGTGACTCTGGATTTAATATTGTGTGGTACTCAAGACCTGGTTAGAGATGTAAACGTTACTGAGCCATTGGGGAACAGTGACCATGCTGTGATATGTTTTGACAAGAATGTTGGGGGAAGAGTACCAGGCAAATCTGTCACAAAAACTCTTGACTTCCGATGAGCAGACTTCCCTCAAGTGAGGAGGCTGGTTAGAAAGAGGTTGAAAGGGAAGGTAAAAAGAGTCCAATCTCTCCAGAGTGCATGGAGGCTGCTTAAAACAACAGTAATAGAGGCCCAGAAGAGGTGTATACCGCAAAGGAAGAAGGGCTCAGCTAAGTCCAGGAGGGTGCCCGCATGGCGAACAAGCCAAGTTAGAGAGGCCTTAAAGGGCATGGAAGCTTCCTTCCGTAAATGGAAGTCTTGCCCTAATGAGGAGAATAAAAAGGAACATAAACTGTGGCAAAAGAAATGTAAGAAGGTGATACGGGAGGCCAAGAGAGACTATGAGGAACACATGACCAGCAGCATTAAGGGGAATAATAAAAGCTTCTTCAAATATGTTAGAAGCAGGAAACCCGCCAGAGAAACATTTGGCCCTCTGGATGGTGAGGGAGGAAAAGGGGAGATAAAAGGAGACTTAGAGATGGCAGAGAAATTAAATGAGTTCTTTGCATCTGTCTTCACGACAGAAGACCTTGGGCAGATATCGCTGCCCGAACAGCCCATCCTGACTAAGGAATTGTCAGATAGAGGTTAGAAGATGTTTCAGACCTAACTGACAAATTAAAGATCAATAAGATCACCGGGCCCTGATGGCATCCACCCAAGAGTTATTAAGGAATTGAAATTGCTGATCTCTTGATTAAAGTATGCAACTTGTCCCTAAAAATGGCCATGGTGCCAGAGGATTGGAGGACAGCAAATGTCACACTGCACTTTAACAAAGGAAGGAGAAGGGACCCGGGAAACTATAGGCCAGTCAACCTAACATCTATTCCGGGTAAGATGGTGGAATGCCTCATCAAAGAAAGAATCTCAAAACACATAGATGAACAAGCCTTGTAGAGGGAGAATCAGCATGGCTTCTGTAAGGGTAAGTCTTGCCTCACAAACGTTTTAGAATTATTTGGAAAGGTCAACAGGCATGTGGATGTGGGAGAACCCGTGGACATTATATATCTGGACTTTCAGAAAACATTCAACACGGTCCCTCACCAAAGGCTACTGAAAAAACTCCACAGTCAGGGAATTAGAGGGCAGGTTCTCTCCTGGATTGAGACCTGGTTGAAGACCAGGAAACAGAGAGGGTGTCAATGGATAATTTTCACAATGGAGTGAGGTCAAACGTGGTGTGCCCCAAGGATCTGTCCTGGGACCACTGCTTTTCAACCTGTTCACAAATGACCTGGAGACAGGGTTGAGCAGCGAGGTGGCTAGGTTTGCAGGCGACATCAAGCTTTTCCGGGTGGTGAAGACCAGAAGCCATTGTGAGGAGCTCCAGAAGGATCTCTCCAAACTGGCAGAATGGGCAGCAAAATGGCAGATGCGTTTCAATGTCAGTAAGTGTAAGGTCATGCACATTGCGGCAAAAAATCAAAACTTCACATATAGGCTAATGGGTTCTGAGCTGTTTGAGACAGATCAGGAGAGGGGTCTTGGGGTGGTGGTGGACAGCTTGATGAAAGTGTCAACCCAATGTGCGGCAGCAGTGAAGAAGGCCAAGTCTATGCTTGGGATCAAAAGGTATTGAGAACAAAACAGCTAATATTATAATGTCGTTGTACAAATCTATGCTAAGGCCACACCTGGAGTATTGTGTCCAGTTCTGGTCACCACATCTCAAAAAGGACATAGTGGAAATGGAAAAGGTGCAAAAGAGAGTGACTAAAATTATTACTGAGCTGGGGCACCTTCCTTATTTTTATTTATTATTCTTTTTTATTTTTTCACATTTTAATACCACCCTTCCTCCAAAGAGCTCAGGGCGGTTTACACAGCTGCTCCCCTCCTTCTTGTACTCACAACAACCCTGTGAGATAGGTGAGGTTGAGAGAAAGTGACTGGCCCAAGGTCACCAAGGAAGCTTTATGGCTGAGGGGGGATTTGAACCTGGATCACCCAGGTCTAAGTCTACCTCCCAAACCACTACACCACTCTGGCTCTCCTCTCTTATGAGGAAAGGCTACAGTGTTTGGGCCTCTTCAGCCTAGAAAAGAGGCGCCTGAGGGAGGACATGATTGAGACATACAAAATTATGCAGGGGATGGACAGAGTGGATAGAGAGATGCTCTTTATACTCTCACACAATACCAGAACCAGGGGATATCCACTAAAATTGAGTGTTGGGGGAGTTAGGGCAGACAAAAGAAAATATTTCTTTAATCAGCATGTAGGTGGTCTGTGGAACTCCCTGGCACAGTATGTGGTGATAGCATCTGGCCTAGATGCCTTTAAAAGGGGATTGGACAAATTTCTGGAAGATGTATCCATTACAAGCCATAATGGGTATGTGCAACCTCCTGATTGTAGAAATGGGCTACGTCAGAATGCCAGATGCAAGGGAGGGCACCAGGATGCAGGTCTCTTGTTGTCTTGTGTGCTCCCCTGAGGCATTTGGTGGGCCACTGTGAGATACAGGACGCTGGACTAGATGGAACTATCGCCTGATCCAACGGGGCTGTTCTTATGTTCTTATCCCTAATCTGATGCTCTAAAATCCAAACTTTAAAGTACTGATGTCAGGGGAGAACTCGCCTGGTCCATGGATTGAGCCAAGGAGCCTCCAGGGGAAAAATGCTGTGGCCTTTGGCCCCGCCACAAGGCTTCAGCAGGCCACACATGAGCCAGTTCACTTGGCTGCCACAAAGCATGGCAGCCAAAGCATGCTAGGGTGCTACTTGGCCAATGCCTCACCAAAATGGTGCAGGCCCAGATTGTTCCAAGTTAACTAACTAATAAGGCTCCTACATGACCTCTGTAGTCTCTGCTGAGTATCACTGAGCAGATCTTCAAGCCAGTCTGCAGGATGCATGATTCTCTATCATCTTGCAGGACCTGCTCTACTATCTTAAAGCTCAACAGAAGGATGCGGGAAGCCTTCCCTCAGGACAGGTGACAGTGGCTGCAGAAATGGGGAAGTAACATGAGAGGAGGGGATGAGGAAAATATGCATAAAGAATGTATATTCCAAAATTCCAAAACCTAGAGCACTTCTAGTTCCAGGCATTTCAGATAAAGGATACTCAACCTGTGTGTTTTTTTCATGAACAGCAAACAGAACTCATTTCCATTTCTCTTATATTTCACTCTGTTTTGCAAGATGTACTGAAGTTCCGGAAAAGCAACAAACCATAGCTTTTTATCAAACAATGCTTTAATAATTACTTTTGTGCTTAACTTTCTTAGAAAGTTATAGAGTTGTATGGTAAAATACACAGAAGTCATATGCACTACAGTTTACCAACATCCTAAGATGACCTATTTTAAGCAGAATCTTGGCTTTTTACACAAAGGGGTTGTCCTCTTTCTCCAAGCATTAAATATTATTATTAAGGATACTTATACAAGCCTGCCCCCATATCAGTGGGAATTCTGTTCCAGAACCCCCTATGGTTAAGTGAAACAGCAAATACAGGTGAACACCCCTCCCCACTCTCTGGAGGTGAGAGGAACTCTGCTCCTCTCACCTCCGGAAAATCATCTGAGCTCAGCAGAGGCCGCAGATGTCCGTCCGCAGCCTCTGCCGCGCTCAGACTGAGCCACAGAGGCAAAAACATGTGACTTCTTGTTTTCCCAAAAAACCAGAGTGACATTTTTAATGCCTTATTTCTGAAAAACTAGAAGTCATGTGTTTCTGCTTCTAAGGCTCAGTCTAGTCTGGCAGAGGCTGCGGACAGACATCCTGGGCCTCTGCTTGGCTCAGACAACCCTCTGGAGAAGAGGGGAGCAGTGCTCCCTTTGCCTCCAGATGGAGTGCTCAGGGGGGTGCTGTAAACCAGGGGTGTCCAAACTTTTTGGCAGGAGGGCCACATAATCTCTCTGACATTGTGTCGGGGCCAGGGGGGGGGGAAGAATTAATGTACATTTCAAATTTGAATAGGTTTACATAAATGAATACATTAGAGATGGAACTTATATGAATGAATGAAGGTCTTGTAATAACTCAGGGCCTATAAAAGATCTTTCACAAAGTAAGGCTGGTCTTTCCTTCGTTGCTGCTGTGGAATCACAGACGTGAAACAGCAAGCAGTGGAGGAAGCTCTCATCCCACAGCTTGCATGAGAGGTAGAACAGCTGCCCTCATGCTGAGAGCAGTTGTGTTGGGCCAGCATGGGCTCCAGCAACCGGAGCGCCACAGGCTCATCGGAGACTGGGGGTTCCCTGTGGGCCAGATTGGGAGTCCCCAAGGGCCACAAGTGGCCCCCGGGTCGGGCTTTGGGCACCACTGCTGTAAACAAATGAATCCGCGGATACAGAATCATTACGCCGCCCCCGTATACTACTTTTTAACCAGAGTACAGTGGTGCCTCGCAAGAGGAATGCCTCGCACAATGAAAAACTCGCAAGACGAAAGTGTTTTGCGATTTTTTGGTGACTCGCAAGATGAATTTTAATGGCAGTGCTTCGCAAGATGAATTTTTTTGCTTTTTTTTTTTTGGTTTGTTTTATTCATGCCAGTTTATGCTCACATTCACCCTAAGGAAGGTGGGGGGATCTTCATGCCAGTTTATGCTCACATTCACCCTAAGGAAGGGGGGGATCTTCATGCCAGTTTATGCTCACATTCACCCTAAGGAAGGGGGGGGATCTTCATGCCAGTTTATGCTCACATTCACCCTAAGGAAGGGGGGGGATCTTCATGCCAGTTTATGCTCACATTCACCCTAAGGAAGGGGGGGATCTTCATGCCAGTTTATGCTCACATTCACCCTAAGGAAGGGGGGGATCTTCATGCCAGTTTATGCTCACATTCACCCTAAGGAAGGGGGGGGATCTTCATGCCAGTTTATGCTCACATTCACCCTAAGGAAGGGGGGGGGAATCTTCATGCCAGTCTATGCTCACATTCACCCTAAGGAAGGGGGAGGATCTTCACCCTAAGGAAGGGGGAGGATCTTCATGCCAGTTTATGCTCACATTCACCCTAAGGAAGGGGGAGGAAGACAGCGAAGAAAGTGATGTCAGTGATTGTGAGCAAATGAGCTTCATAAATTCTGACTCTAGCGACGATGAGTTCTTGGGGTTTCCAGAAAACTAGAGTACTCAAACCTTTAAGTCTCTCCATTTGTTAATGACAGTGATAATGGTTCTTAATGCCACTGTTGACTGCTGAGCGAAAGGTTCTTAATGCCACTGTTGACTGAGTGAAAAATACGGTATGCCTTTAAAGAGCACTTAATAAACACTTTGTAAACCAAATTTGACTTTGTTCTGACTTTTTTTGCCCATAGGAACGCATTAATTAAATTTCAATGCATTCCTATGGGAAACCACGCTTTGCAAGACGAAATTTTCGCAATACGAAACGACTCGCGGAACGAATTAATTTCGTCTTGCGAGGCACCACTGTAGTTCACAAAACTGTTCACACAATAAAAATCAATCAGTCAATGCTCAATCAATCAATAGCCAATACCACTTTAAAGCCTGGAGTGATGAAGAGTTTACACATGCAGCTACTATAGAACCATGCTACACTTCATAGACTAGAAATAGTTAAAGCAACAGCAATAAGAATGTAGAAAGGCAACAACCACAATGGTGACAGCAGTTAGTGGAGGAAGAGGAGTAGCAGAGCACTCAGCATCCAACTACTGACCCAGGGGCAAGTGGTATTTGTGAAAAAGAGTAACAACCTATATGGCTGTTTTCTTTGCAAAAGCATGCCAAGTCACTGTCCCACAGCCATCCAGCCAACTAGAAACTATGGCTGAAAAGAGGATTTGCCAGCCATATATACAGGCTAAATTGCATGTTGCTTTTATTTTAATTTTTTAAGTAAAGTGTCTCTTTTCAAGTTAAGTTAGAATTTAATAACATGGGGTTGAATACACTAATATTTATAATGTCTTAAAACTGAGCTATGACTATCAAACATGTTGTACTAACGCCTACTTTTCTATGTAAGAGAAATTCATGGGTGATATTCTCTGAGGTTAAACATTACAATGTACTAGCCAGTCATTACAGATGGTAGAAACTAGGCACTGCCATTCTGTATCTCCCCATGATTATCCAGTGGGTCCTCATGGATTAATTTTTAGGCCAATTTCATGTCTTGAACAACTTGAACTCTACAGTGTGTTCAATTCTCAAAAATTAAGGCTATTCAAGATTCTACCAAACAATAGACTATTTTGCCCTTAGTTCTGGCAGTTCTCAACACTTGTTACAACCAAATCTATACACATACGCATACTCAGAAAAAACAGAAGTGAAATTCTGAGAAGATGGAAGCGCTGTTGGTTGGTGGTCTGCCCCAGAGATTGTATACTATCAATTCTGTATGGGGTTGCACTTCTCAGAGGATCTAGTTTGCAATCTGGAGAAGCTTATTTATCCAGCTTTGTCACCAGAGACCCAAGTGCTATTACCAAGCTTGTTCATCAGACTGTGGACCCTCCTGGACAGAAATAGCCTGGTCACAGTTATTCACAGATTGTTGCAATTTGTTGCAGTTGGGGTTGACTTTAAAAACTGCTCAGAAAGTACAGCTAGCCCAGAATACTGTTGCTAGGTTATTGACTGAAACCAGTAATGAGGAATACATCCCACCAGTACTTAAAGTATTCCATTGGATACTGGTCAGTTTCCAAGCCTAAATCAAAGTGGTGGTGCTTACTTTTAAAAAAGCACACAGCTCTGCACCTGGGTGCAAAGTGAACGCTTACTCCAACATCAACTAATCCAAACAGCATTCATTTTCCGAGGCTTTACTCCTAGTGCTCCCAGCAAGCAAGGCGGGTAGTGAATGGAAAGGAATTTCTCAAATTGTGATGCCCTCTTGTTGCAAGGTCAAAAGCAAACTTCAAAAGCAAACTCAGTAAGCAAGAGTGGTGATTGTCTGCAAACTTTATTTCATTGCCAGCAACGGGCCTCTCAGGGACTCCTGTCCAAAGTGAAGAGAGCAATGAGAGCCATGTGGGAACTCCCAAAGCCCTCAGAGAGAGCAATTTTCCAGTGCGAGCCTCTCCCTTATATTTGATTCTGGCTTCTTTGTCTGAGGAGTTTTACATTTCTCATTGGCTGGTGTGTGACATCAGAGATGGAGGCCTTTTCAGGACTGGCCACAGATAACTTTATGTCTTTTGCTCTTATCTTTTGCTACTCTTTCCTTATTTATTACTGGCATTTGGTATGTCTTTGCTTATCTCTGGCCATTCCTCACTGGCCTGACCCTGACATGTTTCAAACAGCCATCTGCTTATCTATTCAACATTCTTTCTGTCTGGTCTCATCAATCACTGTGGGCTTTCTGCTAACCTCTGTTTAACTAAACTTTTTGGTCTTTTCTTCTATTCCATGTGTGATTCTCCATTTGTGACTTTGTTATTGTGATGTATAGTGGTATAATTTTATTTAATCCAAGACAAACTAACTTCTTATTGTACAAAAGGATTTTAAGAGACCTTTCTCTTTATTTTAATTAAATCTAGCCCCTCCTGTTAGCTTTCAGTTCAAACAGAGGCTCTTGTTATGTTTTGGCTTAATTAGGGGACTTTCTCATAGATGTTATTTCTGTTATCTTCTGTCTGTCAAACAAGATAAACTGTCTCCTCATTAAAATGCTTCTAACCTGTATATAACCTTTCTTGGTGCCAAGGGATATGGGCTTCCTAATTAACTGTTGCAAGTGCATCCTGCTTCCTCCCTATTTGCTATCTAAATCTGTCTCTTAGTTGTAAATCTGTCTCTGAGTTGTAATCTAATCTCTCTTTGAGTTGTACCTCCCTAGTTCCAATTAAGCAGGACCTTGTGTTTACAGAGGAGTAAGGAATGATTCTGCCTAGATAAGAGTTTTATCTGTAACTTTATACCACCTTCCAGTGTCTCTCTGTCAGACTCTATTAATTAACTTTTGCCAGACATTTGCCTCCTCAAGGTTACATTTTCAGACTTGCGGCTTTAAGTAAAACTTAATAACTTTCCCCTTTCTGTGTATTTCATGCTTTGATCTGACTATTCTAACAGCTAAAATTCACTTCTGAAGCCACTATGCCCTTATATATGTGTTAATTACATTTTATAACTATTAACTATTAAATATTGGAGAATATTTGGTATGCATGCTAACTTAGTAATTTATTTGGCACTTCTGTGATGCTCTGGTGTCTCTCAGTATTCATAACATTGTCCTTCTGAAAATATAATGTTTTAAAAGTCCAAAAAGCTTTTTTCCCCAAGGGTTTTCCTAGCAGGGAAGAAGCTGGGAGTCTGTTTAGTTTAGTTTCATTTATCATACTACCAATTAGCTTGACAGATGGAAATTTCAGCCTTATACTCCCTTTTTACATGAAGCGGTTCACTTTATCTGATGTCCTTGACAGTTTGAGACTGATTTACAGCCTGTCTCTGTTTCAGTTTTCAGACTTCTTCAGACAAAGTGGATTTCATATATTTTAAGCATCATTTTCCTTATTTCTTAAAACATAGAAACTAATAACTAATTTAGCTATAAACACCCATAACATAGCATTAACATTTGGTTCATTAACATAAGTAAGCATTTGAACATTTTCCCTATTAAACTTCCTAATGATTTGCTCTGTTTAACTTTTAATTTGTTTGTGTTTGGCTTATGGCTTTCATTAGCCTGTATCACTCTTATGGAATTGTCTTCCTGAGGACACTTATAATTTCCATGGATGTCTCTTCAGTACCAGGCACAGAGCTTTTATTTTCCCAAGCTTTTAATATCAGATGGGATTTTAGTGCTGCCATTTTAACTGCTGTTCTTACTGTTTTACTATAGTTATATGATTTTATGGACCTTGCTAATTCCTATGAACTTGTTTTATTGAACAATGGTATATAAATTGATGAATAAAATTCAAATGTTTATCCAGAAGTCAATTTCAGTATGTTCAACAGGATGTAATTCCAAATAAATATACATGGGACTGTAGCCTTGGCTTTCAAGTAAGTGATGATACTACTAGATTTGCATGTGTACAAAGATTTGCATGTGTACAAACAAAGATTTCTTGTTGCCAAAACATAACTCTGCATTGTAAAAGGCATGTGGGCCATATGATCGTGCACAGATTCTACATCACTGCAAACCAATATGTTTAAGTTATAGCTAGTTAGTATGCTGATTCATACAAATTTTTAAACAAGAAACTGAATTTATATTAATTATTTAAATTGCCTTGTTTAATTCAATTTATTCAATGGCATATATTAACTATGGTTATATTCAAGTTGCCAAATCATAGCTTGAGATGGGAGTTCTGAGCAAATGAAAAATGGAAGGATAAATTCAGCTCTCAATCATGGTTCTCTAAGCATTCCTTACTGGAAGTTCTAATCCTTCCACAGCTCATGTCTCACTGATGAGTCCCTTCTATACAGAACACTCAGAACAGTTTCCAGTAAAAAATTAAAGACAAAGGAAAGTATCCTGGCTAGTGCTTCCACCATTGGAAGCTCCCTCCATAAATGAAAGATGTGTTCCATTCATGCAAGGGTGCTACAGCTTGCTCAGGGACCCCTTATGTGCATGGAACACTCTTTCTGTTCCTGGAGGAAGATCCCAATGGCAGAAGCGCTAGTCAGGATGCCACTGTTCCTTTTTACAAATAAATATAACAAGAATTAAGGGTCAGATATCCAACTTAAAACCAAATTCAATTTAATCCTCCCATATCCTTACCCCCTACCCATCCCAATGCTGGATCCCCAGTTTCAAACTCAGGTGCAAAACATGCATAAGTTGCATGCCTCCTGCATTTGCACACTCCTGAATAGCTGCCTGTCCTTGTAATCTAACAGTACTTTTGTGGCACCCTCACCCAATATTTGGCTCCAGTGCAGCAGTGGCTAGGTAAACTTCCTCACTTAACCCCAGGTCTACAAAGCCGATTCTTATTAGCTATGGCAAACGCACCATAGGCACCTGCCACTGCTATCCAGGTATACCTGTCATCCAAAGGCAACAAAGTAAAGGTCAGATGTAGAAATCAAGACCTGTGGTCTGATAGCTATGCTCAGGGGGGATGCAAGTTCTAAAGTGAAACCATCTTCAACTGGCTGAGGAGAACGCAACAAGAAGTTATGCCAGAACTCCTGGCCAGTACTGAAAGAAAGTCAATCTGCTCAAGAAAAATATTCAAGGAGATGACTCCACAAAATTATCTAAACAGGTGTGAAAAACTGAAAGCCTGCCTTTCTGTTATAAGCATTCTCTCTTCTTCAAGGACGGAAGAGACATCGCCTCCATGGGTATAGTATGGGCCCCAGGTGTGGCAGCCGCAGCTTCTACCCCACCTTGGATCAAGGTTTACAACTATGTTTCCAGCACCTGCCCAAGGTAGCTCTTCATCAACAGTGCCCAGTCACTT